>NC_056754.1:38920834-39220834 GCF_018687715.1 Carya illinoinensis
CCCGGCAACGGCGCCAAAAACTTGACCGGTGCAAAACTGCAAGTGCACAGTATCGTAGTTTTATAGTAAAGTAATAAGTAGAGTATCGTCCTCAAGGATTGGTACCTTACTCTTGCCAAATACCAAAATTTTACTAATCTCAATTTTATCTAAAGGAATCGCTAAGGTTTTTGTAGTTGCAAATAAACTTAGATCAACTCAAAGAGAAATAAGCAAAGAAAATAAAACTGACTTTCAAAGATCAAATTCAATGGGGAAGAAACCTTCTAGGAAATCGATTTCACCATAATTCTTCACTATGCTTTTCTCATTCAGCTAATTTAACTTAAACCTCTTTTGTCTATTAGAAAATCTTTAATTCATCCAAAAGCCTCTTTCGATAGTCAATTGGAAGTGATTCTAGTTTATCAATTCACACAAGAGTATGCAAATTAAATAATCAAGAACGCAATAAGACCAATGATTTAATTACTACACAGGTTCATACAAGTCTTTCGATCTCTATACTTACCTATGCTGAAATATCCAAGATCTACCCTGTGATTCCCTCTTTCGATAGCAAATCACAAGATTAATAATCATCTAATCAATGGCCAGTTAATTAGAAGCATTAAACTTAGAATAAATCAGATAAACAAAGAGAGAATTGCATTAAATTAGCATGGACAAACAAGCATAGTTTGGAATTAGGTTACATCGTTTTCCTAGAAAGAAGAAAATTTAGCTCATACTAGAATTGGAATTCAACATAAACGAATTCACCATAATTGTTCTGAGAAGATGGGAAGAAGAAAATAAACACTGAAAAATCCTCCTTGCAGCCTCAACTGGTCGTCAAAAGCTCAAGAGAACGATTCAACGCCTTTCTCCCGTCCGTGCTCGTGTATGAATCCAACGTACGTGCAATAAATTGGAATTCCGTCTCCAAAACAAATGATTTGAATCCCTCTAGCTATGTTTTTCTCTCCCAAAGAGTGTTCTCCAGTCAAAACCCGCGGCTCTAGAGTGAAGAATGGCCTTTTATATGGTCCCACGGCGGAAAACCTAAAATCTGTCAAAATACGATGTTCGCTCGAGCGGGGTGTCGAGCGCGCGTCGAGCGTTCGACTCTGCCTGATTTCGCTCGAGCGTCCTATCGCGCGCACATCGAGCGTTCGACTCTGCCTGATTTCGCTCGAGCGGCCAATGTCTCTGCTCGAGCGATCTTCGTTTTTCAGCAACCCGCTCGAGCTCCCTGTCGAGCGGCAGTCGAGCGTTTGAATCTGCCTGAATTCGCTCGAGCGGCCAAAAGCCTCCGCTCGAGCGAACTTGTAAAATCTGCAATATGAAATTTTGCAAGCCATCAATAACATATTTTTAACTCATTGACTTATTCACGTCTTATAGCATGTAGTTTAGATACCTCGTTGGCTCCCCTATGCACCGTTTGTTCCCTACTAGTTACCACAATATCCAACTGCCCAATTGAGTGTAGTGACTATGTCATAGTCCTTACTATGTAGCAATTTATCATTTTGCCTTCACCGCATATAACACATGTGGCACCCACTAACTTTAGGTGCTACTTTGCTCTAGTATCCTTTCCACAATGATCCATTCCAGGCTTGCCAACGGTACTTTGTTAACCTAAGAGCTACCACTCCAATTTATGCACTCTTGTGTAGACAGAGAAGTTTCACCAAGATTCCCCCGTCCTAACATTTGGGGTCGTGATAAAACATAAACAGACTCTTTTCTTTGAAAAATAGTACACAACCTAAATACAAAGTAAATAAATTGTATAACACAACGACTGGTTAGGAAGAGAAACCCTTTAAAGAACTCTTTAAAGGTGAAACCTTACTGAGCAACCAAACTCAGAAAAATCAATTTTATTATTTGAAAATCAAATTATAAGTAAGTTTTCAATTATAAAACTTTTGTCAATTGACTCTCTTACTTGACAGACAAACGGTTTCTACCGCAATAGTAGCCAGAATCTCTGACGATCTTCAAATATTAGCTTTTCTCATTGTAACATGCCGCTTCTTCTTTCTTTTATAATTACAAGTCTCGTTCTACGTGCCGAGCCTCGATAGCATGTTTTTAAAATATATCAAGTGATTTTAAGCAAGCCCAGTATTTTAAAACTTACGAATATTTTAAATGTCCTGAAAATATTTATATGAGATATTTCCAGTATTATTGGACTAAGCTCAATTTTAAATAAGAAAATTATAATATTTTTGAAGAGTTCCAAAAATATTATAATTGTAAAAAATTATTTAATTAAAATGATTTAAGTCATTTAAAAATATTACGAGATTTAAATTACATTGAAAACTCTAAGTTAATTTAAATGATTTTATTCTCTTAAACTATTTAACAAGATTTCCTCGTTTTAATTAATGATAAAGGAATATTATTTTATGAACTTTAGTTCATAAAATAATATTCTATCTTAATTCTTCTCAGTGTTTTAAATTAAATAAATGTTTACGCATTTTCAAATTAGTATATAAGCTCACTGTTAAATTGTTTTGAAGATTCCAAGATGAAGGGCATGGATTAAATACTTAAGCACCTAGCCTTTTTCCCTCATTTCCTCTCTCTACTCTCCCTCTCTCCCAGCCCGAAGGAAACACCCCCTCCCGTGCGCGGTCCAGCTTCACCACCATCACCAACGTGTTCCCCTCACACCAGTGGTGAGTCCCACAGCAGCCTCTCTCTCTTCTCCTTCCTCCAACCGAGATGGATTTCACCAATTTCTACCCACCGTAGTGCCACCGTGCATGGCCAACTGGACCTTCGAACACCTCCACTAGCACCACCACCTCACCAGCTCCACTCCCATGGCCTCCCACCCCCACAACTTTCTCCCTCTCTGTCAGATCACATCACACACACACACACACACACACACACACACACACACACACACACATTAAACTCACGGGTTTCCTCTACTTGCACCACCATGCACTGCCGCCCAGGCCACCACACCACCACCAAGATGATCCTCAGCCACCTACGACCTCCTCTAGCTATTCTCATGACCAACCAAAGTCCTCACCTCTCTCACTCTCCCCCACTCTCTCACGGGTTTTCCTTGACCCACGGCGTAGATCCGCCACCTCCAGCCACCATGCCACCACTCCAACACCACCATGCCTCCTAACGGTACCTCCTAAGTCCTCCATGGCTAGCCTTAACCCCCAATCTTGAAACCTACGAATTTTAAAGTTTAGCCATAAATAGCCTAAACTCCTTCAAGAGCTACCGTGCCTCCACCGTGTGCCACCTTGGCACCACCACGAGGTCACCACTCTAGGACCACAACCAAACCCTTATACTCTTAGATCCACACTTGTAGCCACCTTTAATAGCCCAAACAACCACCGTACATGGTTTAACCGCTATGTACGACTCTTCTGACGCTTTTGACCGTGATGGGTAGCGAGCAATGCACAGATTATCCCACCGATGGTATAACCCTCTATCCCTCATTATTTATATTAAATGTTAGTTGATAAGTTGTAGACCGTATTGTTAATATTGTGGAGTTCACTGTGTAGTGAAGTGTTGGTCTTAATGGTATAGTGTGCTGTGTAGTGTTGTGGACTGTGTTGTGAAGAATGGGTGTGAGGTGTGTGCTTAGTTGTGATGCAGTGTTGTGATGACTTGTTTTTACGTGTATTTTCACTGAATGAGTGTTTTTAATTTAATTAATATATTAGTTCTTTTATTTTAAATTATTGTATTTTAATTGGTTTTTATTTTATTTGATACGATGTTTAATTTATTTTAGTCGTTTTATGTTTTTAAAATCGTTTTCGGCAGATCAGTTTTTGGATTCCGGAAGTGAGGATTGGACCTCATTTCTTTTCTCTCATCTTTTCTTTTTCCCTTTTTTTCTTTTTCCCTTTTTCATTTTTCTTTTTTTTTTTCTTCTTCTTTCTCCTTATCTCTCCTCGCGCGCTACCCCTCTCCCCTTCCCTTCCCGTCGCCGTCCGTTGACCTGCCCAGAACCACCTCCGCCGGCCGGCGTGATCGACACCACCCCCACCAAAAAGTTTCCCTCCGGCCGGTGATCACTCCCACCAAAAATCTCTTCCATCCGAGCTGCCGATCACCTCCTACAGCCCTTTCTTTCCGCACGGCTTTTTGCCGATTCCGGCGCCGTCGCTCCACCTCCGGCCACCACCTCTTCATAGCTTCTTCCCCTACCTCTTGCCGTCCTAACCCACCCAATTCCTGCCCCGATCCGTTGCCGGAGCAGCTCCCATGAGCTCAACTCCGTTCAGCCCCTTTAAGCTCTTCCACCGCCGCTTCCACCGCCACCCACGGCCAAAACTCACTTCCTTTAACTTCATAAACATCTCAAGGCCATTTCCTATCAATTTCGTGTCTTGGTTTGTCCCCGTTCAAAAGTGGGTAATTTATTATCCACGGCCACAGTGTAAAATACACTGTTACGTTACTTTTTCTCCGCCGTTTGCAACGCCTCGAGCTTTCAAAAAATACCTTATAGCGCAGTAAGTATTTTTCAAACCCTATTTTTAGATTTAAATATATTTTACTCTTATAATAAATTATTGGATTGGTTGGTTGATTCCGGACTGAGTCCGAGGAGTTCGGGGGTCGAATGGATTGAGGACAGAGTTATTTGATTGATGTTGATATTTGTTTGAGATATTTGTGCCTTGATGTTTGCATTGTATAGTGCACGTATGTACATGTTTAAAAAGGGAAAACCGGGTTTTCGTGTAGTTGCATGCATGTACATGTGTTTGTAAAATGAAAACTGGGCTTGTAAGCGAAAAATGATTTATGGTATATGTGAACGGTTGGACTGACTGGTTCGAGTCAGAGGCACATGTAGGGATGGTGGTAAGCAGGGACGGTGGTAGAATCCCGCCTGTGATTCCCGCCTACGGTGCACGCATAGGGATGATGGTAAGCAGGGATGGTGGTAGAATCCCGCCTGTGATTCCTGCCTACGGTGCACGCGTAGGGACGGTGGTGAGCAGGGATGGTGGTAGAGTCCCGCCTGTGATTCCCACCTACAGTGCTCTGACGGTTTGGTTTTTGGGCCATTATCGAGGATAATGGCGAGGTTATGTTTAAAGGATATATTTTGGGCCAAAATGGGTTTTTGGCGTGCGTAGAAAAAAAAGGTGATTTTATGGGATATGTGCATTTGTATTCTTTCATGCAATTTATTTGAGTTTTAATATGTTTTTATCTTGTGGTATTTGAATCTTTACTTACCTGCGGCACCATTTTTGGTACCATAGAATTTGGTGCAGAGTTTGAGGAGGAGGAGGCTGAGGAGGAGGAGGCTGAGCCCGAGGATGCGGCTCCGCTGGAGTTTTGATTTGGAAGTTACGCCTTGTAGTTTTGTTTGAATCAATATTTGTATCTCGTAATATTTTATTATGTATGTTTTGAACGGCTTTGTATTAAACAATAAAAATTCTGGTACTTAGTTTATGACTTTGTTATCCGCTACGTGTTTCTTCGTGCACATTTGTTGCTTATGCACACACTTAGCACTTGGCGATAGGGTGGTGACCCGTGATGTCACCATCCGGACGTCTCGATTTTCCCGTATCCGTACGTGGGGATTTGGGGGCGTCACAGGTGGTATCAAAGCGGTTTGACTCTGGGTAAAACCACATGTGCCGTAGGTAGTACCAGAATGTTTTTAAAGTTGTGTTTTAAAATATATTTTAAGTAAAGTTGCTATTTGATTTGTTTTATTTGTTTTGAATTTATTTGAGTTTGTTTGCTTGTATTTATTTATTTAGTTATGTTATTGCATGCTAGTATGTTTTGTTTTCTTGTTGTGTGGTTTGGTTTTGGTTTTTAGTTTTATATTGTTGATTTTATTTGTTTTTCTTAAAGGGGGTCAAAGGTTGTGGTGGCAAGAAAATGGTGAGGCCAAGAAAGTCTACTCAAGAGCCTCAGGACGATACACCGAGGGATGATGCTGTAGCCCAAGCAATAAGACAAATGACTGAGTTCATGTAGCAGAATTTTAGGCCGCAACAAGGAGGGCCTTGGCCACAAGAAGGAGGGCCTTGGCCACAACAAGGAGGTCCTTGGCCACAACAAGGAGGGTCTTGGCTACTACCAGGAGGGCCTAGTGGAGGGATGCAAGCTGGATGCACCTATGAGCGCTTTCTAGCGCATAGAACTCCACCCTTCACGGGAGAAGAGGATCCACTTCGAGCTGGAAAGTGGGTCAGAGACTTAGAAAGAGCTTTTGAGGTATGTGGTTGCACTGAGGTGCAACAAGTACTCTATGCCAGCTATCTGTTGCAAGGCACCACTTCTGAGTGGTGGGATACCAAGAGAGTAATGCTGGAGTCAGAAGTGGGGTCTTTTGCTGCTGTGACCTGGCAGCGCTTCAAGAAAGAATTTAATGATCGATTCTTTCCCGCTTCTGTAAGGTCACAAAAAGCAAGAGAGTTCTCAAGCTTGGTCCAATGGAGTATGACCGTGGAACAGTACGCCCGAAGATTTATAGAACTTGGGTGATTTGCTCCCCACCTCATCACCACAGAGGAAATGCAAGCCGAGCGTTTCCAGAAGGGTCTACGTCCTGATATACGCCGAATGGTGGTCTGCCACCGGATTTCCACTTTTCAGGATTTAGTGGACTTGGCCACTATTACAGAGCGAGAGAATAATCTGAGTATGGGCTCCCCTCCAGGACAAAAGAGGTGGAGTTTTATTGATGAAGGAAGTAGTTCGGGTTCACCTCAGAAGTTTGTTTAGCGGGCCGAGACTCGACCACTAGCAGCCTCGGGAGTGCGTATGGGAGGACGAGTGCCAGTTTGTGGAAGATGTAATAGAGCTCACGGAGGCGAGTGTCGTCTGGGTAGTAACCAATGTTTTGAATGCGGTCAGACGGGGCATCTTGCTCGTGAGTGCCCTAGTCGAGTTCAAGAAAGCCATGGAGCTCGTCGCAGTGGTAGAACAAATCAGAGGCAATTAGCTCAAGCTCGAATGTACGCAGTGACTCCTGGTACCGTTGGAGGCGAGGTTACAGAAACTCAGAATGCTGGAGTCATGGCAAGTATGGGTCTAATCTAATCCTTCGTGATGAACGCCTTGTGTGGTTTGTTTTTTTTTTATAATATCGAGACTTGGAGAGAATGGCATTATCTGGGTGATCTTTTAGGGAAGTAGAATAATTGAGTTCTTTGGTTCCGTGGAGTTTATGAAATGGTCTATAATGTAGTAGGTTGTAAGTTCAACAAATTTCAATGATAGATTTTATGAAGTTTCATCAAAGTTTTAAAGTTTGGAGCCTTATAGATTTTAGGAAAATAAGTTTATGGTAATTAAGGTGTTAGGTACAACAAGCTTTGGGGGGAAATAATTAAATTTCGAGTTTTAGATTTCGTGATTTGGATGAGTAATTGGTGGTAATTGGGGCTTTAAATTTTACAAGCTTTTAAGGTGAATGTTTTGGATTAAAACCACCAATCTTGAGAATTTCAGAAAATGATTTATTATCTATTAATGTTTTAGAATTTGAAAGATTTGGGAGTCGATTTTTCTATTATGGGATGTAAGTTCTTTGATCTTAGAAGTTATGGAAGATGATTCTTATTTGATTTAAGATTTTAGAATTGCAGAGTTGAAGGACTGATTTATAATAAGAATTGAGTTCTTAGTTTTACAAACTTAGTGCTGTAACTTGATCTACTCTAGTTATTGATTACTTTGTAACCATTAAAATAGGGTTGATTAGAGTTGAGTTATTGATATGAAAATTTTTTTCTAGAGTAGATTTCTTTGAGGATTGGAGGTAATGATCTAGCTCGTATATTTCTTTGAGGATTGAAGATATCGAGCTAGTTTAGAAAATAATTATTGTTAACTCGAGATTGTAGTAGCAGATTTTAGGAAATGATCGTTATCGATTCGAAAGATATAGGTCCATCAGGGTGTTGGAAATAGTAGATTTTGTGTTGGTATTGAATACAACTGAATTTGAGGCTATATGATCCGTAGACTTTTGGGAATGGATTCTTAGCAGGTTTAAGGTCATTCTCGGTACCAAACTTTAAGCAATGGCTAGTTACTGATTTAAGGATATAAGTTGAGTAGATATAGGAATAAATCTTGTTGAATTGAGGATATAAGTCCAGATGATGGAAATGTGGTAATGGATCACTTGTACGTTTGAATGATTTATGGTGTTGGCTAAGAGTACATGAGATCGATGAGTAGTAATGGTAAGTGTGTATGGATTTTGGGGAGTGTTGGTCCTAGTTTCATCTATTTTTTGGCTTGGTAGGAGTTGAAGAGGAATCTGTGTGCTAATATTAAAATTCAAGAGATTTTGGCTTTGAGTTGTTTGGTAAGTTGAACGGAATGTGCAGTCGAAGTGGGTTACCCATTGGGATGATGGTTTGTAACAACTGTTGTGTTTATCTTGAGAATTAATTGCGACTTGAAATCAATGGTAGTTTTAGTGAGTTAGTTATTGCAAGATTAGATGTTATTCAAAATATAGGTAATGAGCTTGAAGTGTGGGATATCAGATAGAGGTTATAGGCGCTCTCGTTGGTTAGCTGGAACGGACTTGGGCCTTTTAGATATGTTCTTTATCTTTAGAAGAGACAGGTGTATTTTGATATGATATTATGTGTTTTCAATTTGGGGCCTAGAGGTTGATTGGTATTGATATCTGTTATCAATCAATGGGTGTATTTTTGCGGAATGTTGATTTTTTATTAGGGCAGCGATGGCCAACTGAGGAATGAGTGGAGATTTGTGGTTTTGGAGGTATATTATTTTCTATAGAAATGTGATAAAGGTTTTCTTGTGATTAGGTGTGAATTGAGCTTGTACTTGATGATGTTAATTTATGAGGATATAACCTTTATGTATTTTGGCTAGTTATCAGAGTGCGCGCAAAAGCATGATTTTTGGAGATGCTTAGAAATTCAAATTTTGTATTGATTTTGAGGAATTAGTGGTGATCCAGAGTTTTAATGGGAGATTAATCTTTTGGTCGTACAAATTTCGTTTATTGATGGTTAATTTTGTAAGTGACTATTAGGTTATCAAAGTTGGAATAGGATGAAAGTTCGGAAGGTAAAGCAGAGACTTCGTTGATATTAGCAATTTATGGTATTAAGTTAATAACTATTGGAATTGTTGGGAGTTGTTGATGATATGTATCTCTCAAATATGTTCGGAGTTGTATCTTGTATCTTTTTGGCATTGATGTTTGACATCACAAATTTCGAGGAAGAAATTTGTTTTTAAGGGGGGAGGATGTGATAACCCGTTTTTACGTGTATTTTCACTGAAGGGGTGTTTTTAATTTAATTAATATATTATTTATTTTATTTTAAATTATTGTATTTTAATTGGTTTTTATTTTATTTGATGCGGTATTTAATTTATTTTAGTCGTTTTATATTTTTAAAATCGTTTTCGACGGATCAGTTTTTGGATTTCGGAAGTGAGGACTGGACCTCATTTCTTTTCCCTCATCTTTTCTTTTTCATTTTTTTCTTTTTTTCTTTTCTTTTTCTTTCCCTTTTTCCTTTTTCTTTCTTTTTTTTTTCCTTCTTCTTCTTTCTCCTTCTCTCTCCCCGCGCGCTACCCCTCTCCCCTTCCCTTCCTGTTGCCGTCCGTTGACCCGCCCAAAACCACCGCCACCGGCCGGCGTGGTCGACACCACCCCCATTAAAAAATTCCCCTCCGGCCGATGATCACTCCCACCAAAAATCTCCTCCATCCGAGCCGCCGATCACCTCCTACAGCCCTTTCTTTCCGCACGACTTTTTGCCGATTCCGATGCCGTCACTCCACCTCCGGCCACCACCTCTTCACAACTTCTTCTCCTACCTCTTGCCGTCCTAACCCACCCAATTCCGGCCCCGATCCGTTGCCGGAGCAGCTCCCATGAGCTCAATTCCGTTCAACCCCTTTAAGCTTTTCCACCGCCGTTTCCACCGCCACCTACGGCCAAAACTCACTTCCTTTAGCTTCATAAATATCTCAAGGCCATTCTCTATCAATTTCGTGTCTTGGTTTGTTCCCGTTCGAAAGTGGGTAATTTATTACCCACTGCCACAGTGTAAAATACATTGTTACGTTGCTTTTTCTCCGCCGTTTGCAACGCCGCGAGCTTTCAAAAAATATCTTATAGCGCAGTAAGTATTTTTCAAACTCTACTTTTAGATTTAAATATATTTTGTTCTTACAATAAATTATTGGATTGGTTGGTTGATTCTGGACTGAGTCTGAAGAGTTCGGGGGTCGGATGGATTGAGGACGGAGTTGTTTGGTTGATGTTGATATTTGTTTGAGATATTTGTACCTTGATGTTTGTGTATAGTGCACGCATGTTCATGTTTAAAAATGAAAAATCGGGTTTTCTTGTAATTGCATGCATGTACATGTGTTTGTAAAATAGAAACTGAGCTTATAAGCGAGAAATGATTTATGGTATATGTGAACGGTTGGACTGACTGGTTCGGGTCAGAGGCACGTGTAGGGATGTTGGTAAGTAGGGACGGTGGTAGAATCCCGCCTGTGATTCCCGCCTACAGTGCACACATAGGGATGGTGGTAAGCAGGGACGGTGGTAGAATCCCGCCTGTGATTCCTGCCTACGGTGCACGCGTAGGTACGGTGGTGAGCAGGGATGGTGGTAGAGTCTCACCTGTGATTCCCGCCTACAGTGCTCTGACAGTCTGGTTTTTGGGCCATTATCGAGGATAATGACGAGGTTATGTTTAAAGGATATGTTTTGGGCCAAAATGGATTTTTGGCGTGCGTGGAAAAAAAAAGTGATTTTATGGGATATGTGCATTTGCATTCTTTCATGCATATTGTTTAAGTTTTAATATGTTTTTATCTTGTGGTGTTTGGATCTTTACTTACCTGCGGCACCATTTTTGGTATCGTAGAATTTGGTACAGAGTTCGAGGAGGAGGAGGCTGAACCCGAGAATGCGGCTCCGCCGGAGTTTTGATTTGGAAGTTACGCCTTGTAGTTTGGTTTGAAACAATATTTGTATCTCGTAATATTTTATTATGTATGTTTTGAACGGTTTTGTATTAAACAATAAAAATTCTGGTACTCAGTTTATGACTTTGCTATCCGCTGCGTGTTTTTTCGTGCACATTTGTTACTTACGCACACACTTAGCACTTGGCGATAGGGTGGTGACTCGTGATGTCACCATCCAGACGTCTCGATTTTCCCGTGTCCGTACGTGGGGATTTGGGGGCGTCACAAGTGTAGTGTTGTGAAGGGAGTACACGTGGAGTATACTCCATGTAGTGCGGCGATGCACTGTGTGGCGTGTGTCATAGTGATACATGGCGTAGTATGGATGGAAAAGAGTTCACGTGAAGTGCCGTGATACATCGGGTGGCATGTCACAAAGGTTGGGATATTGTAGTTGAGGAGTGTAGAGCCTATTGTGTGGCGTCAAGAACTATGGAACATTGTCCTGAAGTAGTTGTGATGTGACCTTATCATAGTGACGGGCATCACAATGTAGTTTGGGAGTAGTCTTGAGCTACGTGACACGATAGAGAAGTAGGAAGGTCCTGGTGACTGGGTTGGAATAGAAGTTGGCATTGGAGTATGGAACTTGCTTATACAAGCGAGCGTTCAATGGACTATAAGTTGATCTTAGGTGATAAAGGGTAAAGTACATGTGTATCTGGTGAGACACATGTACTAGACGGATTTACCATATATAATGGGTAATATGTCCTAAGCATGATTGCATGATATTTAAACTTCAGAGTTGGTTTAAATTCATGTGGCATGCATGGATGAGAATGAGGATTTAGAATGAGTTAGGATGCATAGAGGTGGTAACGGGTATGTTGTCTAGAATTGGGATGCATGACTTAGTCTGTCTAAGTCCTGCATCAGAAGGTGGTCAATAGGAAAGTAAGACGAATGTTTTAGTGTCTTAACCCTATGGTAAATCATGGAGGTTCACTTTAAAGGATAAGACCTCGAAGTAGAACGTTAAATTTGGAAAAGGTGATCTAAGTGGGTCTTAGAAAGTGAACCTTTTCAACTTGGAAGACAGAGGTAGTGACTATAAATGGACCCCGAAGGTTTTAGCATAGTGAATGACACGTAAGAACATAGGAATAGACGAAGAGTGTTTCAAGTGAAGTGTAATTCTATTTTAGTTTACTTGCTTATGCATTAGATAGAGAATTATGCTAAGGTTATATGCATGCATGTAAGTTGCCATCTGACACGCACATGAATGGACTGCATAAAATAAGTATGGCGTGGAGTCCAGGTAAGTATTATGTTCATACTCTTCTAGAGTTTTCTAAATAAATAAAAATGAAAATGAAAATGAAAAGCTTTTCTTTTACGATGATTTACGAAATGACACGAAACACATTTTACGAAAGAACGCTAAGTATAAGTTGTCAAGCATAAGTGTGTAACGGCCCTTCTTGGCAGCCCGTTTTTATGCACCCAAAGTATTAAGTGTATGCATGTGAATGGATGATTATACGTAGTAAGTATCAGATGTATTTTCATGAAAGAAAATGCGAGGCTTATGCCTTATGCTTTAAAGGACGCGAAGAAATAGTTTTAAATGTCTCCATGAATTGATGTTTTAAATGATGACATGAAAGATGATGTTTAAGCTCATGCTTTTAAATGACTTTTATAAATGAACGAACTAAAGGATTGAAATGAAATAAAGGACTGAATGCTCTAATATATGAAAATACGTAATGGCCACATGAAAAAACGAATAAAGGTACCAAATGATTGGACTGGGCAGATTACAATGCTGGGTAAGTAATATTGGTAGTGCACCCAGTGTTGCACCCTAACGAAATGGATTCCTAACACAGGACCATAGGTGGAATCAAGGTCCAAAAGACTGCTAACCCTCACACATGGGGTGTAACAGTGTGCAATGGCCAATGAAAGTGATAAAAAAAGAATGTATGCATGTTAAGAAAGAATGTATGTATGCTAAGACTCTATAAGAAATGAAGGTAGCGAGGCGCGTGGAACTATTTTATGAAAAGAAAATCATTTTTAAAGAAAAATCCTACCTCGCAATGTTTTAAAATGAAATGAATGGCTATGTATGATATGTATAGAGTGATGAATGCATGACTGAAAACCTATGTTGTTATATTTTAACTATATGAAGTAATGCTTACGAGTCATCAACTCATTTTAGTTTTTATGTGTGTCCTCCCAACGACAAAATGAGCATGATGCATCATGATGGACACGGCCCAAGGGGAAGAGCACAGAAGCCTAGGCATACTATTTTGTATGAGAGACTTTAATTTTAACATTTAATATTTTTCGCTGTAACCTATTAAATTATGAAACACGTTTTATTTATAAATATGGAGTCTTTTGTATCTTTGCATGGAAGAAAAAGAAATTTCAAAATGAACGATAATTCCCGTCTCTTTTCATAAAATCATTTTCTAAAGAACCTACCACATGAACATGCATTACATTCTTGAAACTCTAGTGGTTGAAACTCAACCAATCAATTATTCAACATGGAGCAACGATCCCACTCAAAGAGAGATAAAAAAAAATATATGAAATTTTTTCAAGGAATTTTCTCACCAAAATATGAACTGAAAATTGCTCTAGAAAATATCTAGATCTGAATTTCTACAGATCCTAACCAATAGGATCTTGTAAATAAACAATTGGAAGCAGGTTTAGTTTCCGTAAGATGCTTCTGACAGATTGAATCTGTCGTGAAGTAGTCTCCTGACGGAATGCTAACACCTGTGATAAAAAAAATAGATTTTAGTTCAACATCTTCTCTTGATAAGTGTAGATTTCTTGGGACTCAATTTTCACACTTATAAATTATCTAAACAACCCCTAATACCTCCTAGATAAATTTAATATTATTATAGATAAAGTCAACAAATAATTTACATTCATCCAAAATTATAAACTTAATGATAGAATAAACTCTATCATTTTAGTCACATGATCCTATCTAAACTTATCAAATTAATCACCCAGTCCTAGCCAAACTCTTAAATCTACATGTACAATTAGAATCATATTGGAATTATTATAAAACACAAAAATTTCTCCCTCCTAATCAATATGAGACTCTATACACCACCTATTATCATTGAGTATAGGATATCACAACATATACGTGTGAACTAATTATAATAAATCTTTGGCTCTCTATGCCTTTGCATTAACAACTCGTTCAGCTCTTTTACCGTCTACATAAGATTTATAGACTGGAAATTGTTCAAGTTCCAACAAACCCAACATAAGATAAACATCGGCCACAAAGTTATGATCTAGAAATCCATTTCCGAAGGGCCCGAGAAAAAGTCTTGGGAAAAAAGTCATATGTACGGGCTAAGATATCAATTCAGTGAGGTCTCAACGTGACGTTGGTCTACCACATTCAAATTTCACTTTAGATTTGTATTGATATTCGTCAAGTTGTTGTCATCTGAAGCCCACATTTTTTTTTTCCTCAAGTCCACTTGTTCCATTATTGCAGTATAAACTTGTTTGATACCATAGAAGCTTAGAGGTACGAAGAACCACTAGCATGTATGGTGGCTTTCCGGGTCTCACTCCGAGGAATAATGGGTAAGATGAATCAAAAGCCACCAATTGTCCTATGGAGAAAATGCTCACCACAAATTGTTAAAGAGAAGAAGAGTTCCTCACCTTTTGCCCAAGAAGCCGACACCTGTTACACACGGATTCACCAAAAGCCTAGATTCTCTAGTCATTTAAAGAAGTGCAATATTACATACAATCATGGAATGTGTAAGTATCGTGTGATCATTTTAAAAAAGAGTACGATCCACTATTAAAAAATTAATTTTTTTTCATATGAATCTCAAATTTATTCACTTTTTTCAAAATGTACAATGCATTTATGCATTCACGACTACAACTATTATTTTTCTTTATAGAATAAACTACCTAATCATAAGGAACTCATTTATACATAAAGAGAGCCCTTTAAAAATGATTAGTCTTCAATGAGTTGTTCAAGATTTTTATATTATCGAATTGGTGTAAAACACTTACACAACATAATTTGATTTGAAAGAAAAATTTTAAAATTTAAATTTAATAAATAAAACTTTACTATTTTAAGTGATGTAGATGGTGTGTATTCTATAAATTGATTTAAGAATATAATTTTTCTTTATTCAATTACTATTTGCTACATTTCATGTACATTTGTTTAGCTGTTGTGTCTTAAGCCCATTTGAGATTTTCGATTCAGCAACAATATAAGGCGAGGAACTTGGTATTGCATGGGTTTGATTCTTTGGAATATTGAACCCAAGAGCATTTTTAATGGTTGTTTTATCTTATTTTTTGAAATATATTATCAAAATTCATTTTTTTATTTTATTTTACATGCTGAATTTACAAAGCTCATCTATTTTTTTTTCTGTATATTATTTAAATATTATATTTTTAATATTTCATATTCATTTTAAATATTTCCTCTAACTACTAACATTTGTAGTGTTTTTTTTTTTATATACAATGTCATATTTATTTTAGATTAATCCAAATTTATACACCAAACCAAAATTTAAATTGATTCAAAACATACTAAAAAAACATTAAAAAAAGAGATTATAGTATGGTTTAACACTAGGTCATGCTATTAACAATTACTTGGTTAAATTATATTTTGCAGACAATTCACCAATGTGTACAATTGATACAAATTTAAATATGAAAAATATTAATAATTAAAAAAAATTTACGTATCACTCTAGCTGAAATAGCATAAGCAATCAGTGTTTTCAAAGATAATACACATACCTTACACATTTCAATTAGTAGCACTGTTTTAACAAAGAAAGACCGGTCTACATTCGTAAGTATCACCATTTTTCTGTTATCAGTCAACCCTTTCAGTTCAACACACTATATATGTCTTCAATGAGTGAGCTTTCGCAATAATAATTTAAAAAATAATTCTACTTATCATCTCTATACTACTAACCACACATAAATTTTTATTTTTTTATTCTTTTCCTTCGGCAAGTATATGATGTAGGGATGATAAATAGAAGAATTCAATTAATTTCATAGAAAAAAAAAATTAAAACATGTGTGATGTTTGATAGAGGATGATGTATAGCAAAGTCCTAATTTAAATAGTTCATAAGAAGGTTAAACCAAAATCTACCATGTGTCCAGTAGATGAAAATGTCGTGTGGTCAACAACTGTACAAAGTAAGTTAACTAGAGGAAAAATTTCTTTATGTGGATTTTTTTTTCATTGCCTGACTGCCCTATTTAGGGAAAGGATGCTCAGCAATGTGCAAGGAGAGGTCGGTTTGCAAGAATCACAGTTCTGAGAAGGGTGGTAGGTAGGTTATGTTGAAAGTGAAGGCTCAAATGACTCTAAGACGCTTCATTATCTTGTTTCATTTTCAAAGAACCATTTTGATGCTTGGGTTACTGACTTGGCTTTGAATTGTCGTTGGTGTTTAACTGTTGTTTATGGCCACTCGATGATGTATGCTAAAAGGGTATTTGGTAGTTGATTAAATCTATTTCGGGCCCTCCAATTTTTCTGTGGATTTGTTTTGGGGATTTTAATGAGGTGGTGTCTAACTCTGAAAAAATGGGTGGTAGAATGCATATTGAAGGGCAAATGAGGGACTTTAGGGATGTTATTGATTCATGTCATTTTCAGAATTTACACACGGTTGGAGATTTTTTCATATGGTCTAATATGCGAGAAGGGGAGGCTTGATAGATTTTTGGCCAATCCTAAGTGGATATTTTTATACCCTTGTACAAAGGTAAACGATTTTCCTCTTAGTCACTCGGATTTGTTTACTACTTGATACTTGTGGGGTAGAATCGACAATATGGAGAAAAAGGAAGATGTTTTGTTTTAAGGCTATGTGAATTGGAGCTAAGGGGTGTGAGGATGTTATTTGCAAATCTTGGGATGCTCGACCCCATGACAATGTAATGGATAACTTGCAGCAATCTCTCTTGCAGTGTAGGAAAGAGTTACAGATCCGGAAGTATCAGCAGTTAGATCATCTTTATCATCGATTAAGAGCAAAACAAATTGAGTTGGAAAGATTGTAGCATGGCCTAGGTGTTATTATGGCAACGAGAATTATTAGACAGGATATAAATGTGTTATTGGAGACGGAGGAATTGATGTGGAAATAAAGATCAAGGGCATTATGGTTACACCTAGAGGATAAAAATTCAAAGCTCTTTAATCATAAGGCATCCCAAAGGCGACGAAGAAGCTCCATTGTAAAGCTTAAGGATGATGAGAGGTTATGGAGAGAAAATGAAGACCTAGAAAATATAGTAGTTTCTCATTTTTCATATTTATTTAATACTTCTAACTCTATGGATATGGATGCAGTTCTTGATACTTTACAGCCAAAGGTGACCCCTCAAATGAACGAGATTCTTTTACAATTTTTTGTTGAGGAAGAGGTGAAGGAAGCTTTGTTCCAAATACAACTTACGAAGGCACCAGGACTTGATGATATGTCTCATATTTTCTACCAAAGATATCGGCATATTGTTGGAGAGTTGGTGGTGAAAATGGTGTTAGCTAATCTGAATCATGGGTTTATTCCAGCAGAAGTTAATAAGACCTACATTGTACTCATCCCAAAGAAGCAAAAATCTAAGGAAAAAAATTCAAGACTTCAGACCTATTAGTTTGTGTAACCTGATTTATAAGATAATGACTAAGATGATTGCTAATAGGTTGAAACTTATTTTGGATAATGTTATATTCCATATACAAAGTGCTTTTGTACCAGGAAGACTTATTATGGATAATATCTTATTAGCATATGAAACAATCCATTATATCATAAGAAGAAGAAGGGGAAAAAATTGGGTAATGTCTATTAAATTGGATATGAGTAAAACTTATGATAGGGTGGAATGAAAGTTTCTACTTTTTGGAAAGGGTGACGATTCGGTTGGGGTTTGATAATAAGTTGGTCTCTTTGATAGTTTCCTTCTTATCTTCAGTGTCTTATCAAATTCTTCTTAATAGGGTGCCTACATCTTCTATTTTGCCTTCTCGGGATTTAAGATAAGGTAATTTGTTATCGCCATACTTGTTTGAGTTATGTGTTGAAGGCCTGTCCTCTCTTATTTAAGAAGTTGAGAAAAGGAGTGATAAGGGGTGTAAAAATCTATAATAGTACTCCGATGTTAACTAATTTGTTTTTTATTGATGACTATTTGCTATTTTATAGAGCAAGTATGGTTAAAAATTCTATTTTGAAAGATTTACTTAATTTATATACAATTGCATTTGGTCAGCAAATAAACTTGGAAAAAACGGAGTTATTATTAAGTAAAAATGTAGGGGTGGAGGATGAGATAACTATTAAGGCACTTTGAATGTTCAGGCTATTCAACACGATGCAAGTATTTGGGATTATCATTGTTTGTTGGTCGATCTCGTTATGCTATTTTTTAGGATATAAAAACCAAAGTATGGGAATAAGTTACAAGGATGGAAAGAGAAGCTTCTCTCACAAGCTAGTCAGAAAATTTTAATTAAGGTTGTAGTACCAGCTTTACCTTCTTACTCTATGAGTTGCTTTAAGTTACTAAAATTTTTTTGTAAAGATTTGAAAACTATGTTTACCAGATTTTGGTGTGGGCAACATGGTGAGAAAGATCGTATTCAATGGGTTAGTTGGAAACATGTGTGAGTCAAGGATGGTTAGTGGAATAGAATTTTGAAACTTGGAGATGTTTAATTTGTCATTACTTGCACAACAAGGATGGCAATTAATGCAAAATTTTGATTCTCTATTGTGTAAGGTTTTTAAAGCCAAGTATTTTTCGAAAACAACTTTTCTAAATTCTCAACTTGGCAACAACCATTCTTGGGCTTGGAGGAGTACTTTTGCAACAAAAGAAATCATTCTTTAGGGTTGTATATGTCATGTAGGCACTGGGGAAAACATTAAATTATGGGAAGACAGGTGGGTACAAGCAAACTTGAAGCCTTTTAGTGGGCACTCTTCTCACTGTTTATCTTCAGATGCCATAGTTGATATGGTAAATGTTTCTTGTTCTAGATCTTGGAATGAAGAGTTAATTCGTAGTGTCTTTCTAGCTTATGTAGCATGCCAGATTTTACAAATTCTATTGCATTACTGTGCAATTGATTAGCTTGTATGGGAAGGAAACAAATCATGTATGTACTCCGTTAATCTGGCTATCATTTTGTTATGGAAAATGGTATATAGAAGAGATCTTGTGGGGACTTCTCATTCTTATTTTCATATGGATTTGTAGAAGTTGTAGAACTTGTCTCTCCCCAATAAAGTTAAAAGTTTTGTATGGAGGCCTATACTAATAGTTTGCCTACTAAGGTTAATTTGCTGAAAATGGGTGTAGTGGAAGATGGAGTGTGTGATTTTTGCTATATGTAGTTTGAGGATATCACTCATGTATTGTGTTTGTGTCCTAATGTTTTTGAAATGTGGAGATCTAGATACCAAGTAATTTTTTCATTTTTTAGTGCTGGTCATTAGTTTTAAATGGTAGTATGGAAGATTAAAGAAACTGATTTGTCTTTGATTTCACAGTTTTTTACAATCTGATGGGATGTGTGAAGATATCAAAATATGTGTTTATTTGATAAAACTAACAATTCAATAAGAGAAATTGTGAATAAGTGTTGTGAGTATGTAAACAGTTTTAATGCTATCAAAGCATCTTCTCATATTGTGAAAATGGAGGAAGTGTTTAAGTGGATACCACCTCCTCTTGGGAAAGTGAAACTGAATTTTGATGGTGCCTTGTTTAGCCATAAAGGTAAGATTGGGGTGGGAATTATACTTAGGAATCACATGGGACACGTACTTTATGCCTTAAGCCAAAAGGAAGATGGTGTTTTTGAAATGGATGAAATTGAATTTTGGCAATCTTAAGAGGCTTGCAAATGGTTTTTGGTATAAGCTTCTATAGTATTATTATAGAAGGGGATTCCTAGATAGTTGTTGAAGATATTAAAAAAGGGAATGCCTCTTTATCTTCACACAAGCCTATTGTTTTGGAAATAGTTTGATTACTACACTTGTTCTTAGTTTTTGAAATCTCACATGTGGGAAGACAAGGTAATGAAGTTGTGCATATATTGGCAAGATTTGTTCCGAAGATTGATTAAATTGCACATCATCACCATTAAAATTTAAATTTTATAAATTAAATTATATTATATAAATGATGTGTAGTATAAATATTTTCAAATAGCCCTATTCTTTATTTATTAAATTGCATCACAGAGTACAAAAAATGCCCATTTGCATTCGATGCTCCTAATATTATTGAATTTGCACATCATCACTGTCTTTCGAACAATTAAATTTGATATAAACTTAAGGGGTATCCAAATTATCTTATCTCATCTCATATAATTATTATAATTTTCATAAATTTTCATATAAAATATAATAAACAATTTAATCTTTTTAAATTTTAAAATAAAATTAATATTAAAAAATTATATTATAATAATATTTTATTTAATTTTTAATAAAATATCCTATCTATCTTATATGAACTGTATAATCACATGATATTAAATTTTTTATAGAATTTTTTAAAATTTCCTATATAAATAAAAAAATTAAAAAAAATAATATAATATTAACAGAAAATAATTACTGAATTACATAATAAGAATATAATGTATAGAATTATTCCACCGAGAAGATGCAAATCGAAACCAATTGATAATCAGCGAACTTTCTAGATAGGGAGTGGCCAGAACTGACTTTTAAAGGGTATTACTGTCATATTGATTCCATGAACCTGGACCACCGGCATTCTAATAATTCAACTTAGCCGGAAAAAGAGAAACCACACGTGTCGTGTAGCGTAGGTGTTTTCATCCAGACTGGTAGCTGAATCGGACGGAGGGGACAACTTCGTACGAAAATTGGACTAGAAATTGACAATTAAGTAGGGCTTTGTAAAAGTCGCGAGAAATCTCACCAAACTACCGCCGAGGTTCAGTTGAAGGTAGAGAATTTTAAAAGAGTTATATATTACATATAAATAAAATTATATATTAATTTATGTATTCATATTAATTTATTTATATTTAAAATTTAAATTAATATTATTTTTAATAAAATCTACTTTTAATTAATTACATCAAATTAGTATATAATTATTTTTGTAATTATATTTTTTATTTTAAAATAGAATTTTAAAATAGAAATTTTAAATTTTAAGATAAAATATTAAAATATTATTTTTATATTTTAAAATTTAAAAAATTTAATTATTTATTATATTTTATATAAAAATTTAAAAAATTTATAATGATAATATCAAAATTTTAAATTTGAGATGAGAATTTTTAACTCTTTTTGAAATAATCGCACTCAAAAGTGTTTGATTTTTTTAATAGTTAGAAGAGCAATGGGTAAAAAGCTTATAATATTTTAATAATTAAAAATATTTTAAAAAAATCCATTAACATTTATTCGTATATTTAAATTATGAGTGGCTTTAACGTCACAAGTGGGAGCTCCGCTAATATATTTTATGTGTTTATTTTTTATTTTTTTAATAGATATATCTTAAATATTTTTAAAAAATAAAAAGAATTTACAAACATTGACATTGTTTGGTTACTTTCGTATCCACGATGGTACTGTCATTTCTCAGAATTAAATTAAAAAACCTATTCAAGTGAAGCAAACGACATTGACACGTGCATCCCGAATCCAGCGAGTACTAGCTTTTTCCCTACGCTAGCGTGTACAGATTTGCTAATCCGCGTCGCCCTGTCTCTATAAAAATTGCCCAGAAGCTCGGACACACAGGCATGAAAACAACATTACGAAGTTCTCTCGCCCTCTCCGTTCTGCACCAAATCTGTCCACTTTTTCTCCAAACAGATCAAATCCCAGATATTTTCTCTATTGCTCTAAAAGCACAACCAAAACCCTAGCATTTTCTTTTCTCATCGACCTAAAATTGGCGATAGGGTTTTGGAAATCCGTATAATCTTTCGAAACTATAAGGGGGAGAGAGAGAAAACTGTATGAGCTGGTTTGGGAAGCCGGGTTTCTTATTGAATTATTCGAATTCTTCTTCGAATTCCAATCATTTTATAACGTGTCTCTTAATTTTTATTCTTCATTACTCGCCTCAATTGCCTCCTTCCCTCTTTAATTTCGAGAAAAAACGTCTGGATCCTTTATCCTCTATTATTAGCATTAATAATCGTCAGAGTAACAGATTAAATTATTGTCTTATTGCCGATCGCCGATTGTCTTTGCGAAATGAAGTCTGTAGGCACCAAGAATAATCCCCAATTGCGCAGAGGTTTGCTTTTGTAATTTTTACAGTTTCGTGACCGTACGACTCCCTCGCTCTCTCGACTTTTTGTTGTTTGTTTTTATTTTTAATATGAATTTGTTGTTACCTGTAAGAAAAAAAATCAAAGGGAGAAAATCCTATTATTACTGTGATGATCGCTACATTTGCTAGGGAGTATGTCTTAACTTTTTTATTTTTTTTTTATTTTTAACTTTATTTTTGATGTTGCCGAGTTATGCTGTTCTCTAGCTTCTGAAATTATTAATCACTCATTATATTACGAACTATTAGCTTAGGTGCTCTTTGGACTTTGAAAATACATAAAGGGAAAATAAACATTAAATTAAGGAAAAAGTTAGGTTAATTTTTTGAAAAAAAATGCTGTTTGGACAAATGAAAAAGGAAAATTATTTAATTGTGTTGATTGTGGCAAGGAAACTTCGATGTGTTTTCAATTGGTATTAGTTGTTTTGGATGGCTTCATTAATCTGAATTCGTTCATTTTCTTTGTAGGTCTTTGCTCAAATGTCGAGAGGAAGCCATCTGTCATTGTCATTGGCG
Source organism: Carya illinoinensis (assembly GCF_018687715.1). NCBI lineage: Eukaryota > Viridiplantae > Streptophyta > Magnoliopsida > Fagales > Juglandaceae > Carya > Carya illinoinensis. The sequence goes on from NC_056754.1 coordinate 38,943,761, forward strand.
GCGGTATGGCTGGAATTGCAGCTGCGCGTGCTCTTCATGATGCCTCATTTCAGGTATTCTGAGTATAACGTCTAAAGTGCTATTGTGCATGATAACCATTGTTTCGTGATGCCTCTTCGATGTTTAATTGGGTTTGATCGGCTCTTAACCAACTCCGTGACCAAAAGCAGCCAGATTTTTGAAATCATGGATGTTGAGGAAAAAGCTACTTTTGGGTTCGCCCTACTTTATAGAAAAATGATATGTATGGGGCTGACCCAAATTTATTTGAAATTAGGACATTGTTGGGTTTAGTTAGAGCTAAGAATCTTCAGTCATAGTTCGTGTACTGTATTTGGTGGGCAATATGGTTTAAGCAAACTGCTAGGTGATCTACTGCCAAAAGGCACTTATAATATGCAATTATATGCCAGCGTGGAGCTGATATTTACTTGCTGGTAATCTAGCATTCCCCCTAGTTAAGTTGGTCTCTCTTTAAATTTGGAGAAGTCCAACGTAGTTAAGCTTAGTCCACTTTGTCTATGCATGCTAAATAAGTAGCTAATACTGATATTATTGTTCAAGAAAATGTTCTAGTTTCTTGCAGTCTGGTTGGATGGATGAGTGTGTGTGTGAGAGAGTATCATTGTACTTTGGTGTGGCAAGATATATATTTTTCTCCACTGTGATGGATGCATCCATGTTGCTATTAATTATACTTTGATGTGACAAGATGCATCCTTTTATTGTTTGCTTGATTTTTTTGTGTGTGTGTCCAGGTTGTCTTGTTGGAATCACGGGATAGGATTGGCGGTCGTGTTTATACAGACTACTCCTTTGGTTTTCCAGTTGACTTGGGTGCATCATGGTAAAAGTTTTGTAAAAATGTCTCTTATTTGATATTTGAGAGTGCTCATATATTAATGTCAAAACATGACATGTTAGCGTGATTTCTCAGGTTGCATGGAGTGTGCAAAGAGAATCCCTTGGCACCATTGATTGGGAGATTAGGACTACCCTTATACCGTACTAGTGGGGACAACTCTGTGCTGTATGATCATGATTTGGAGAGGTTAGTATTTATTTTGCTGATTTTGATGTGCAAATTATTATTATTTTTCTTATTATTTATTTTTTTCTGATAGATGTGCAAATATTTGAATTCTTCTAGGCCATTTGGATTGAGAAACACTCTCAACCCTTCTCATATCATTATTACAACTTTCCTAAATGCTCACACAAAATATAATAAACAATTCAATTTTTTCAAATCCCAAAATATTAAAAAATAATATTTTAAACTTTCATCTAAAATAAAAAATTCTCATTTCATTATCCAAACAACCTCTAAACGGGGTTTACTTCCTAGAGGTGGGTTTAAAGGGCCTCGCATTGCTCAGATTCCATATTATAACAAAATATATTCTTTCTACCAACTTGGATGAATTCCTGCTATTTAAAATCCCTAACTTCATCATTTCAGCTTGTTTGTAAGGTATAAACTACCCATTTAGAGTAGTGACTGGATCTCCTTATTGCTGAAGCAAATAAAGACCATTCCCTATGTTCTAATGCATACCTGCTTTCAGTCCTGTTATTTTTTATATATATATATATATATATATATATCTATATATTGTAATTTTTGAGTTATTTTTTAGCATTGCTACTTGGAAATGTCAACCATTTCTCTTTACCTATTAGAATATATGTCAAGCAAAAATAATTCAGTTGCCTTAATTTTGAATAAGGCAGGGTTCTCGTGCATTTTAAAAATTTTCTGCGATATTTGTTTCTTATATATTTTTGGCGTATTTATTTGCTTGTTATATGGTGTATTGCTATGTAAATGTAAGTCCATCTTTCAAACTGCTGCCACCAATAAACATGAAATGCAACGAAATACAAAGGATACATTTGAATGTGTTGTATGTGGTTGCGGATAGCTATGTTTTTTGGGAGAATAAGTAATAGCAGATACCTGTTATGTGGCTTGCCTTCGGTGAAGTGGGTATACAATATCTCGTGGATTCCCTTTGTGTGAATTTAGGGAGTGTGGTTCTTGTGCAGGTGGTTGTAAATTATTTAAATCTTTGGCAATCATAGCATAAATAATGGTTGAAAGGACAAAATCATGGAACGAAGCTTCATGAGCGTTAGTTGATTATGTTATCAATTCACTCCTTCAGAATGTCTTCTTGTATGGATTGCATCTGTAACATAGCATAAATAATGGTTAAAGGGACAAAATCATGGATCGAAGCTTCATGAGCTTTAGTTGATTATGTTATTAATTCACTCCTTCAGAATGTCTTCTTGTATAGATTGCATCTGTAACATATATTGACTTTTAGTTTTGCGACATGTCCTTCTGTGTAGCTGGATTTCCTATACTGAGCTCACTTGTTTTTATGAGTATTATTTAATGGGTAATTTTTTTGGTTTTATATATTATATGTTCTCTGCAGCTATGCACTCTTTGATATGGAAGGGAATCAAGTTCCTCAGGAATTAGTCACTAAAGTTGGTGAAGCATTTGAGGGTATTTTAAAGGAGGCAAGTGATATTTTATTTTTCATTATTCAATTTTAGTTTTTTAGTATTATCGACATATGATATTTATAATTCAAATGTCATCCATCCAATTCATGTCTGGTGCTTCTAATATTTATTGTCTCACTATGGACATTCATTGACTTGATATTTTCATTCTTGAATGTAGACGGATAAAATAAGAGAGGAATCAAGCGAAGACATGTCCATATTCCGTGCTTTCTCAATTGTTTTTGAAAGGAAGCCAGAATTGAGGTTTCATGAACATGCTTGCATGATACAATTCGTAGTTTTATTTTTGCATTAATTGATAGTCAAGAACTGGTTTACCTAAATTTTCCCTTGCATGCAACAGGTTGGAGGGGCTTGCTTATAATGTTCTTCAGTGGTATTTATGTAGAATGGAAGGCTGGTTTGCTGCGGATGCTGAGACCATCTCACTAAAATGTTGGGATCAGGCAAGTTTCTGTATGCCAGAAATTTATATGTTGTGCTTGAAGTCTATACATAGCATTATGGGGAATTTTACCATTTTCAAGATGAATGGCGAAACAAGAAGTCTATGGTGGCAGACGTTAGAATATTTTATTTTATTTTTGATCAGTAAACGATAGTATTAATAATAATAGGCATAGCCCAAGTACACAAGAAGGTATAAAAGCGGTAAAACCTATCTAGGTGGCTATAGTAGTCACCAGAAACTCGTGTACATTTAGGCCATTAAAGTCTATAGCTAGAGACCATAGAAATAAAGTGCTGAACAAATAGATACAAAGCTCCTCAGTTGTCCTCTCCTTATCTTCAAATGTTCGTTCATTTCGCTCTTGCCAAATGCACCACATAATGCAGATAGGTACCATCTTCACATAGCTTTGACATGTAAATCTCCTCCCGGCATCACCCAACTGGCTAATAGTTCAAGTACTGACTTTGGCATCACCCAATTTAACCCTACTCGACGGAATACTTCACACCACAAGGCTCTCGCTGTCTCACAATGTAGCAGGAGATGGTTCACTGACTCACCATCTTTCTTACACATACGACACTAATCAGTAATGATTACCCGCCTCTTCCGCAAATTATCGGTAGTCAGAATCTTGCCCAGAGCTGCTGTCCAAACGAAGAAAAGTGTTTTGGGTGGCGCTTTATTCCTCCACAATCTTTTCAATGGAAACGAAACATTCGGTATAGCTGTAAGGGCCTTGTAATAAGAGCAAACCGAGAAAATACCCTTACCCGTATGTTTCCACCACAGTTTGTCTTCATGCAATCCGTTCGGCCTCATAGAGTACACTCGGTTGAAAAAATCAGTGAAACTGTTTACTTCCCAATCATGTGCTGCTCTACAAAAAGTGATGTTCCAGTGAACTTGATCCCCCGAGCGAACCAACAGGTCCGCGACCGAAGCTTCTTGATCGCAGGCCACTAAATATACACATGGAAAAGTGTTCTTCAGTGCCTCTTCCCCACACCAAATGTCCCTCCAAAAACTTACACGTGTGCCCTCCCCCACCAAAAGTTTAGTATTATTGGCAAACATCCTCCACCCTCTTCTTATTTGCTTCCAAATCCCCACTCCATACGATCCATTCCCCTCTCTAGTACACCATCCCCCCAAAGGTTGCCATATTTACTATGAACTACTACTTTCCATAATGCTTCCGGCTCCATATTATATCTCCAAAACCATTTCCCTAGGAGAGCCCGATTGAAAATTCTCAGATCCCCAACCCTCCTGAAGAAATTGGTTTGCAAACCGTATCCCAGTTGATTAGATGAAACTTGAATTCATCCCCCAAACCACTCCAAAGAAAATCACGGTACAATTTTTGAATCCGTGCTGCCACAGAAGCTGGAATTGTAAAGAGAGAGAAAATAAGTGGGTAAGTTAGAAAGAGTACTCTTTATCAGGGTCACTTGACCTTCCTTCGACAAGTACAGTCTCTCCCATCCAGTCAATCTTCTCTCTATTTTCTCAATAACTGTATCCCAGATAGCTATGGCTCTTGAAGCCGCCCCCAAAGGTAAACCCAGATAAGTCATAGGAAGAGCGGTGACCTTACATCCCAATGTGTTAGCCAACTGTCGAGATCTACTAACATTCTCAATTGGAACTAATTCTGATTTATCAAAATTTACTCTCAAACCTGATGCTGCTTCAAAGCATAACAGTAGCGCTTTCAGAGTCCTAAGTTGTTCTTGTTCAGCCTCACAGAAAATCAACGTGTCATCAGCAAAAAGTAAATGAGATATCGAGATAAGGCCCCTATTCAGATCACCCACGGAAAAACCAACCAGCAAACCATTGTTAACTAGAGACATTATCATCCGACTTAGGGCCTCCATTATGATAACAAAGAGAAGAGGGGACAATGGATCCCCTTGTCTTAAACCTCTCGAGCTGTTAAAGAAGCCTTCTAGACTGCCATTAATCAGAATTGAAAATCTTGCTGTTGAGATGCACCATCTGATCCATCTACACCATTTTTTCCCAAAACCACACCTCCTCAAGAGATATATAAGAAAATCCCAATTTACATGGTCATATGCCTTTTTCATGTCTAATTTACAAATAATCCCTGCCATACCGGATTTTAATCTACTATCCAAACATTCATTGGCTATTAATACCGAGTCCAGAATCTGACGACCCCTAACAAAGGCATTTTATGGCTTTGAGATTATCTTACCAATGGCCTCCCCCAACCTGTTTGCTAGAACCTTTGAAATAATTTCATAGACCCCGTTAATGAGGCTAACGGGCCTAAAATCCTTCACTTCTATAGCCTCGGTCTTCTTTGGAATTAATGCAATAAAAGTCGTGTTCAAACTTTTCTGAAATTTCCCTGACGAGAATAGTTCCTGGTAAACATTCAGCAAATCCTCTTTTATCACCTCCCAACAAGTGTGGAAGAACCCCATCGAAAAACCGTCTGGTCCTGGTGCTTTGTCTTTCCCCATACGTCTGATCACTTCATATATCTCCTCTTCCTCGAATGCTCTTTCCAATCTTGCCGCAATCTGTGGCTCAATGGAATCAAATACAGGTCCATCCGCTTTTGGCCTCCATCCCTCTCTTTCTTTAAATAGTTGTTCGAAAAAATTCAGCACATGTTCCTGTATCACAGGGGCCTCCGTACACTCTCTACCATTGATACTCAGCATCTCAATGGTATTATTCCTCCTATGCGAATTTGCCACTCAGAATATTTTATTTTGATAAGTAAAAGCAGACGCTAGAATATAGATTTGCATTATGATAATTTCTTTGTTGGGAACTTGAAAATGAGCTAAATACTTTTTTATTTTTATTTTTATAATTAATAAGAATTTTATTAACAAGAATAGGTACCGCCCAAGTACACAGAATGTATAAAGGAAATACCTACTACACTCTAGAAACTAATACACAGAATGTATAAAGGAAATACCTACTACACTCTAGAAACTAAGACAGAAACAGATTTGGTATATTATCTTCATTCTTTAAAAAGATCTTAGCCTACAAACTCAAAGTAGAAAAGAAAAAATTTCGAAGATCTTAAAAAGAACGCTGTCTTCAAAACATTTTCCATTCATTTCCAGCCATAAACACCACATTAAACACAAATGAATCATTCTGTGTCTGGCAGCAACACATTTACTTGCCTTGAAACCACATTAACAAACAAGAAGATCCAGAACTTCCTTAGGCATCACTCAATATAAACCTGTCCAATCAATACCTTCATTCCATAAAGACTTTGCCACCTCACAATGTAGAAAAAAAGATGATTAACAGATTTACCATTCTTCTTGCACGTGACACACTAATCAGCTATACACAAACCACGTTTTCTAAGGTTATCCATGGTCAATACTTTCCGTAGGGCAACGAACAAACTGAAGAATGCCACCTTAGTAGGTACCTTCACCCTCCAAATGCTTTTCCAGGGGAATACACAGCCAGAATGACAATTAAGCACCTTATAAAAAGAACTAATTGAAAACCCGAGATTTCCAGCATGATCCCACAATAGCCTATCCTCTCTTCCTTGCATCATTTTTGAATTATAAATTCTTCCCAAAAAGTCTGAAACAACATTCACTTCCCAGTCATTTGCATCTCTAATAAAGTCATCATTCCATAGAATATTATTATCCATACATTGAAGATAATCTGCTACAACATTTTGATCCCTTGCAATCCTATAAAGAGATGGAAAATCCGATTTAAGATCTGATTCCCCACACCAAATGTCATGCCAAAAGAGAATCATCTTCCTTTCCCCCACCTTAAATTTAGTATGTTTAGAAAACTAACCCCAACCTTTCTAATAAACTTCCATAAACTCACCTCATATGCTTCTCTAACTCCATTAGAACACCAATACCCCACCCACTCTCATATTTAACAACCGCAACATTCTTCCATAAAGCATCTCTCTCTTCATGATATCTCCAAAGCCATTTTCCAAGGAGTGCTTTATTAAACAACCTCAAATTTCTCACCCTCAATCCTATACAAGAAACCGGTTAACAAACCTTGTTCCAACTAATCAAATGAAACTGTTTTTCCTCTCCTATTCCTCCCCCATGAGAAATTATGATAATTTTTCTCATTTCTTCTAGCAACGCTGGCTGGCAAGAAAATACATGGAAAGATTAGTCAACGTACTCTTTATCAAAGTAATTCTTCCCCCTTTAGACAAATATAACTTTTTCCATCCAGCCAACTTTCTCTCAATCTTTTAATCGCCTCCTCCCATATCAAAACAGATTTGTGAGGAGCCCCTAAGGGAAGACCAAGATACTTCAGCAGCAGTGAAGCAATCTTACACTCCAAAATATTACCTACGGCACCCGCATATACAATTTCAGACTCGTTTAGGTTAATCCTGAGACCTGAAACAGCTTCAAAATATAACAATGCTCTCAAAGATCGAATATGTTCTTGGTTGGGCTCACTGAAAATCAAAGTGTCATCGGCAAAAAGAAGATGAGAGATAAGTTCATGCTCCTCATTGCCCACCTCAAACCCGACAAGTACCTTTCATCGCTGCTTCCAACATTTTACTCAATGCAACCATGACAAGGACAAAAAGAAAAGGAGATAGCGGATCTCCTTGTCTCAAACCACGTGAACTATTTAAAAACTCAACCGGATTGCCATTCACCAAAACGGAAAATCTCAACATCGAAATACAATGTTTGATTCACATACACCACTTCTCTCCAAAACCATATCTCCCAAGCAAATACAATAGAAAATCCCAACTAACATGGTCATACGCTTTTTCCATGTACAATTTCATAAAAGTATGAAATTCATGAAAAACCTTCATAATATCATCCCGCACAATATCCCAATAAGATTGAAAGAAAGCCATTGAGAAACCATCCTGACCTAGAGTTTTATCCCTTGCCATTCCTCTAATCAAATCAAGAACTTCATCCTCTTCAAAAGCTTTGGTCTCCATGAGTATTCTTCACTAAACAACTTCACGTAGGAATTGACCATGTGATCCTTAATGACCTCTTGATCTGAAATGATGTTTTCACCATGAAGAACCTCAATAGCACAACTTATTAAAAAAAAAAAAAGAACCTCAATAGCATTATTTCTTCGATGAAAGTTTGCCATACAGTGGAAAAATTTCGTGCACTTGTCACCTTCCTTCAGCCAAAGGACCTGGGATTTCTGTTTCCAAGAGATTTTCTCCATTAAAGTGATCTTCTCTAAATCATCTACCACCACTTTTTCTCTCCAATTCCTCACCAGATTTGTCTCCCAGCAGCTCCCTTTCCTCCAAACTCTGCAACTGTTGCATCAAAAGTTTCCTTTTATTTTCCGTGTTCCCAAACTCCTCAACATTCCACTTCTTCAAATCTGTTTTTAATGCTTTAAGTTTACCAGACAGTTTAAAGCTCGGAGTACGAGAAAAACCACATTTTCAAATTTAAAATACCTTAGTCCTCTAAAAGTGCCCCCACTCTCCAACATTCTCGGTAACCTTTTCTGCCTCAAATCAGGAAAACAAACCTCCCAAGAAGCTGAAACTGGAAATCTATCAAGCCTAGACCATACCCTTCCATTGGACCACATAAAATCCCCATCAACCATCGGAAGAGCGATCAAACCAGGCTCAAAAATTAGATCTGAGAAAGCATTCATGGCATGAGAGAAATAATTATCCCCCACTTGCTCGCTAGGGAACCAGGTAATGTTAAAATCCCCTCTAAAACACCAAGGAACCTCCCAACAGCAGTAAGCACCCGTCATTTCATCCCTTAAAATACTCCTTTATTATCCACGTTAGGACCATAAATCACCACAAAGCTCATTCAAAACTATCATCCACATTTTTGAATCGGCAAGCAACCATAAACTCTCCCACATAATGATCTACCATCTCCACTAACTTCCTATCCCACATAATAATAATACCACCCGAAGCCCCTTCCGAAACTAATTCAATCCATCCCACATCGACAGCTCCATAACCTGTTCACAATGGTTTGATTAACCCACTTCAGTCTTTCTTGGCCTGTTAAGATTTCGTAGCATGTATTTTTCTGCATCCAATCTTTCTTGGTTCCCAGTTGGCTAACTGGCACGGCAGTATTTAGTTGATTGTTGGGCTACTTGTAGCCCCATATAGACTTAGAAAACATTTAGGGCATGCTTGGGTAATGAGATGATATGAGAATTATGTGAATATTAATTAAATGGTTTGTGAATGGTTTTGAAATGATTTGAGTTAAGATGTTTTATTGGGTTTTGGGAAAAGAGAGAAAATGTTAATTAAGAATATTATAGAGACCTATCAAAAAAAAATTAGAGAGTTAAAATATTGTTTGACTCTAATTTTCTAATATTATTTTTGTTTTGAAATTTGAAAAAGTTGTATTAATTTTTGCTAGAAGAGGCCACTTCCTATTGTAGCGAGAAATATTCCTTTCCTTTTGTCGAGTAAATGCATATCAGGGTTGGGTTATAGTTCTTAAAGATAAAAAATTGATTAAAAAGAACAGGACATATGCAGCAATTACAACATAAGCAAAACTTGAAAATAAACGTAGTAGTATTGGAAAATTCCTTCCTGTTAAAACTATTAGTCTCTCCGAAGGTTTTGCTAGAAACCTGTTTCTTTCTAATAATACTGTTTGAACATATTGTTTTGTGTTCTCCTCCTCTTGTTTTTTTTCCCTTTTGGATGGTGGGGTTGTTGATCTATATTGTTGCTAAGCTAAGCATTGACTGCGTGCTGCCTTTATATTATTCTTATGACAGGAAGAACTGCTCCCTGGTGGTCATGGGCTTATGGTAAGGGGCTACATCCCAGTTATAAACACTCTTGCAAAAGGTCTAGACATCCATTTGGGCCACAGGTTTGAATTAAGTATTTGCAATGCTTTTCTTTTGCTCAGCCCATGTATTCTATAAGAGCTTTAATTCTTGTCCCTCCTCAGGGTTACATGTTCTGTAATGGGCTATTAATTCTTGTCACTGCCCGCAGGGTTACAAAGATTGTAAGGCGTTATAATGGAGTGAAGGTAACAGTAGAAAATGGGAGAACATTTGTTGCAGATGCTGCTATTGTTGCTGTACCTCTTGGTGTGCTGAAAGCAAAAAGCATAAGCTTTGAGCCAAAGCTCCCAGAGTGGAAGGAAATGGCCATTGCTGACCTTGGAGTAGGGATTGAGAATAAAATACTGTTGCACTTTGAAAAGGTGTTCTGGCCAAATGTGGAGTTCTTAGGAGTTGTTGCAGAGACATCTTATGGTTGCAGCTACTTTCTAAATCTTCACAAGGCTACTGGTCGCTCTGTCCTTGTTTATATGCCTGCCGGGCAGCTAGCCAAAGACATTGAGAAAATGTCTGATGAAGCTGCTGCTAATTTTGCTCACATGCAACTCAAAAGGATCCTTCCAAATGCTTCTGCCCCGGTAAGACTTCTGCTTTATGCTGTTTATTTATTTATTTTTGAAAAATTTCCAAGTTGATTTACTTTTAAGGCCTTTGACAGAGGTAATATCTGAGTTCCATTTTACCCGGAAGTTCTTGAATATGGTTCTTGTCTGAATTATGCAGATTCAGTATCTTGTTTCTCGTTGGGGCACAGATGTTAACTCACTTGGCTCCTATAGCTATGATACAGTAGGCAAATCCCATGATCTGTATGAGAGGCTAAGGATCCCAGTGGATAACTTATTCTTTGCGGGGGAGGCAACAAGCTCGAACTTCCCAGGTTCGGTGCACGGTGCTTTCTCAACTGGACTGATGGCTGCTGAAGACTGTAGGATGCGGGTCTTGGAACGATATGGGGAGTTGGATTTGTTCCAGCCGGTCATGGGTGAGGAGGGCTCAGTGTCAGTCCCACTATTGATCTCCCGGATGTAACTCTTAGGCTGCCTCCATTTAGGTCTTATAATGAAATAGGAGATATGTAATAGTCGGATCTGGGTAACGATGCATTATTGCCATTTTGGTTGGCCCACTGGGAAATGATGCTAAGGAAAAGGTACCTTTTTTCCCATGGATTTATCAATTAAATATTGGTTAATAATGCCTATGTCTTCTTCTGTATTACGTGGGATATACTTACTGGTAGTAGTCATCAATATTGGGGCTCCTAAAAATGAATCTGGTTTTCAGAAAATTATGTTATTAGGAGGCGGTAGATGGTTTATTTGTAGGAGCTTCTGCTTTGTTGGTGGGAAGGACGCTATAATTTGCTATATGAAGTTGTAATAAATAAAGGTTCTCCTCTCTCTCTCTCTCTCTCTCTCTCTCTCTCTCGATGCGCATGTTTTTTCGCTCTACTACCAATTTGCAAGGATCGATGGCAAAGCCCTTGATAACGTCGAATCGGTATTTGAAAAAGCCCTGAGAGCCACCCACCCCCTTCCTTCTCCCAAAACCACAAACATAGACGGCTGAAGTTGTTAAAATTGGACTGTAATATTAAAACAGTTGCCATGTACAAGTAAATTTACGTATAATATTGCTGTATTTATATTTAAAATTTAAATTGGCATAATTTTATGATTTTCTAACCAATCACGTTAGATAGGTGTGTGTATTGGTGTATAGAATTGCTTACAATCAGATTTTTTCATATTAATATGTATTTTTTCATATTTGTTTGGTAAAAAGGATGAAAAAAAAAAAAAAAAAAAACTGTTAAAAACAAAGTATAGAAGGCAATGCAATTCTCTCCTAAGAGCATTAGTATTGGTCTAGTCTAAGTTAAATTTTGGCAAATAGCTAAGTTGCTTAAAAATCTCTTATATCATACTCAACAAATGTAAAGTAAATTTAGTCTTTTTTTTTTTTTTTTTTTTTTTTTTTTTTTTTTTTTTTTTTTTTCATTTCATTGGTCAAATTTTACCAGCTCGAATGGCTGGCCAAATAATTGTCCTTCATAAAAAATTTTAATTTTGTTTATAATAATGAATCATGTCACAACAATTGATTGATTTTGCTTCTAATAAATAGGTCACTACCTTTCAAAGTGGTCTTATGTACTGGTTATTTTTCCAAAATGTGGTCCATTAATTAGCCTTTTTTAAAATAAAAGAACAAAACAAAATAAAAAATAAATATTCTTGGAGCTCTTGTAAGTGGATCTTCTATATCAAATTAATGTATAATTTTTTAATAATGAATAAATATTCAAATTACAATTAGAATTAAAATGTCAAAGTCAATATTTTAATAGAATAATGATAGATTTGGAGAGTTTGTTATTTGGTATTGTTGAAAAGTGGTTGGCTAAATTTATAAAAGTGAATTTCTTAATAAAATTTTGGCTAAGTCATTACTAATGCTTTAATGCAGTACAAATTTTGATTGAATCAAATCATGAACAGAACGATTAAATAACGAATAAAATCTCATCTTGGACCAAGGAATAGGGAAAAATGCAATTGCAAATGAGTCCATCAATACCTCATCTTGGACCAAGTCATGAGTTTCATACTAGTAGAGTGACTCTCTATGATGTCAGGGTGGAACATTTTTGTATTGGTTCAATTGATAACATGGATAGAGAGTCTCCAGGTTGATCATGTTTGGTGTCCTTGTGTGTGTATTGACTAGGTAGAGTGATTTTCTCAGTCAATTCTGGATTTGGTGAATGAGCTCATACGTTGACTGGGTAGAGTGATTTCTTGCATTGAACATGTAGAGTGATTTCTTGATGGTACTTATATAATGAGATATTGTGGATTTTACATAAATTACTCAGATTGTGATTTCTCACCATACTTATATAACTGATAATTGTTTAGAGTGTGATATCTTTCCATGACTGAATACATGTGTTTCTGCTTTAGAGGGTGATTTCTCGCTATGCATAAATATATATGTATTCAGAGATTTATTTACATGAAATAGTGCATGCCTATTCATCTCGATTGTCTTTCATTATTAGTACTATCAAGGGTTTTAACTTACTGGAATTTCTTATAAGTCTCACAATAGTGGTCTCACTTGTGGTTTCATTTATGGAAACCATAGATCTTGATGTAGATTTTCCTGAGGAAGGACTAGTCCAGCTAGATGAGTAGTAACGAAGACATGTCTCTGATTAGTAATTATTAGTATTTGTTGAGATATTTATTTTGGTTGGGCAACAAACTATGTATTGTTCGTATTGTTTTGATGTAAATGAAGAATTGATTATAGTGTATAATATTATTTGGAAAGAAGTGAGAATGACATATGAATATTGTTATTAATTAGAGATTTTTTGTGTATATATCTCTGGTATATTTAATATTAGTATTAAAGTTTTGAATACTGTTTCGTTGACTGTTTTGGTTGAGATACTAGAACGAAATATTTCTGTATCGATACCATTTTAGAATAGTCTATATATGGATAAATTAATTATATATATAAATTATATTTCAAAATACTTCAGTAATATTTTTTAATCTAAATCTTAAAAATATACATTTAAAAAAAAATGATACAATTTTTCTTTAAGATGATATGCTTAATCTGCGCATAGGACTCAGGAGAGAGATTAGGAATTAGATTCATTAAAAAAAAATTGCGATAATTTGCGTACAGTACTCGAGATAGATTAGAAATAGATTCATTAAAAAAATTGAGATAATTTGCCTTCATTAAAGTCTTGCGTGGGTAGTTGAAAAAGAAATAAGAAATTACAAGTGTGTCCCTCTTGTTTGCCTTCATCGCAGCTTGCCAAAATGCCAAGCGCGTCCTAATGTTTGAAAAAATTTACCAAAATGCCGTTAACATTCATTCCAGACCGAAATGATTGAAATGAATATCCCGGCCGAAATACCGAAATTTGGATAAAATTGACCGAAATTACCAGAATTTGACTTGAAATAGAACGTCTACCTAAAGTGTACTAGTTATTGTTCTGGCATGAAAAATTCCGGCCAGAACAAAATAAAATTAAAAATATTGATTTATCTTTGACTAATCCAACAAAATAAAATTAAAAATATTAATTAGTCTTTGACTAATCCTTTTACATGTTCAACTACGATTTATCACACATAGTGTTTGCTCATTTCCTGAACACACACTCTCCCCCGTATTATGAATTGGGATATTGCCAATTGGCTGACATCCCTAGCATTGCGGACCCTCGTTGGGTGCATTACCGAGAGTTGAGAGCATCACAGACATACCACTTGATTGTGGATCCTTGGTTGCAAGCCATTCTAGAACTTAGATGCTTGCATTCTATCAATCGAAAATAAATGTGGAGAAAATATTCCCAGCTCCATGAAATGAGTAGCGTACTGCTCAATAGTGTGATTCCCTTGAGTAAGAGTAGCAAACTCCTGTGTCTTTTGCTGCATATCCCTGTTCATAATAGTTAAATACGCAGTGCATTTAGCATGCATATAACAATATACAATATTCCGAGTAGATAATTTTTTTTGAATAATATAATGTACCAAAAGTACTACATCCAAAAAACATAAATATGCTTATAGATTCACATAAGAATAGATATCAAAAAGGTTACGGCACTTGTTCAATAAGTTTGGAACATAAACATTACTAAAGAGAGCTCTCCATAAATGCAGACTAGAATAAAACTACTGCACTAAATTGCTAAGCCGCTTAGGTAGATCGACTATGATGTCTAAGATCGTGTCCAAAAAGTAGATAACCAAAGTTATCAATTCCTCATCTTTGCCATCTCGTTGTGGATTGATAAGCCCTATCCAGTCTACAGGGCATGGGTCCTCGATATCCTGACACATTGTCTATCACTTTGTGAGAAATTGTGAAATGATAGTTGGGACTACTAAATGAGATTTATTTACAAATCTCAACAAGTAAACTACTAAGCTACTAACAATATAAATGCATGACAGTAAAATGGCATGAATGCATTGTGACATGATTTGAACTTGACATAATCTTGACATGAATGTGAACATGAACTTGAAAACTTTTTAACAAATACATGGTTGATTAAATGTGAACATGTGGATGCTACACGAGTCCCCTGAGCTGTGTGCTCCTGCCGATGCCACATCACATTACAGACATTTGTACCAACTGTGAGTATGTAATGATAACTGAATTTATTTGATAAACATGTGTTGGCACCCTCAATGTTGGGTGTCTGACTTTGCTTCGATAACCAGTTACTTAAGTCCCATTCAATGCATGTTGACAGTACTTTGTCAACTCAGGTAATTTCACACCAGTTTAAACACTCCAACGTGGACAATGGAAATCTATTAGGATAACTCTCCATCCTAGTACTTAGGGTCGTGATAAAAATAAAAGACACCAAATGATTTGGAAATATTTTTTATGACATACTCTATGCATGTGACATGATATGACATGTAACAAAATGAACATGTAACAGATGACATGGCATGTGACATATAAGCATGTACTTGCAATAAATGGCATAGCATATTATAAAAATTTATAATAATCATAAGTGACAAGAAAATGAAAATAATGGTCTTACCATTGTACATATGTAAATAAACTGGAAGTGAGTTAGAGGTTAACTTATAATAATTTAGCTTTATATAAAGTATAGCATGAAAAACATAAACTGAAATGAGACATTTTTAAGTGTTAGAATATCTCATTAAATACTTAGAAATATAAAAAATTTATTGACTATGGTGAAAATTGTAAAGTTACACCTCTACTTGTGAGAAATTATAATTTTGCCCCTAAAATAAAAATTTTCATACTAACTCCAAATCTTATCAAAATTTACATTAATCATGTAAACTTTTTATCTTGAATCTAAATAAAAAATAAGAAAAATTTATAACACAACAAAACTAGGAGAACCACTCCTTGGCCGATTCACATTATAGACAAAAACTTGATTTTTGTTTTAATTTGACCAATCCTCAAACTAACATACTTAAACTGATTTTTGCAATATTTAAATTTTTTTTCCTGGGTTCTAAAGCCATGTTAAGACATCAAAATCCACATTTCATAAAAATCTTAAATAGGACCAAGTCTAGGTCAAATTGGACCAACTCTTGATGTTCTTGGTTTAATGCTTTCCAGATAAACTCGAATGACTCCAAAAGTCTATAATCACACTCCTAGCATATTCGTCATTCAAAACTAAGTGATAGCATATTTAATGAAATAACCAAAATCATAAAAATACAACCTACATAATCGGCTTGCACTAAAGCATCAAGACCGATTATATCATGCTTTTAACTTGAAACAAAAAACAATAGATCCTTTATTTTCATGAAATAAAACTTCAAGAAATATAGCAATATACCTTATATTTAAGTTCTAAATTTACCTAAGTGTTGCGCCTAAACTTTGACTTAAACTAATGAACCAAAAATTTAGTGCAGTTTTACCGGTAAGTATACAGGTATTGTAGTACCTCACATGGTCGAATCCACAGCGATTGACTTATGTGATAAATAAAATAAACTCAAACAATAAAAAGAAATTACTAAAATAAACGTACGATCGAACATAAAATAAAATTATTGAAATGAAGATTTGTGAAATAACTGAATAAAATTAAAATGATAAAATGAATTGATATGGAGAAAGAATAAGGTTTCGAGGATACGTCTAATAATTTATAATATTATTTTTGATCGATTTACTTCAATTAAAGTAGAATAATGATTCCGTTTAATTGGAAGATTTAACATTTAAGGTAAAAAAAAATAGTCACTAATTATTAAGCATGAACGATTGATGATTATAACCTTTACAAACTCATTTGAATATCATAGAAATTTTTTTCAAGCATTCACTGTAGCCGAAAATCACAATGAATCAAGATAAATATATAGATAATCAAAATATCCAATAATAAAATCATTTAATAGATCAAACTCACAAAATAAATTTTACGTTGATCCGAAAACAATGTTTAAATAATCAAACTTCACCTCTAACCTTAGTATGAAAATTTAGCCAACCATATTCATCATAAGAGCTATGAAAATTATAAAAATATTCTCCATAAGAAAAATAAAATACCCAAATTAACACTAAAAAAAAATCTAAAACATAAAGCAAAAGTGAAGAAAAGATGAGAACACCAAATGAAAATAAAACTCCTTGTCCGTTCCTTGATCAAGCGAAAGAGAAGCTCCCACTTGAAATGCTCGTGCAGTGCTCTCACGTTTCTCTCACTCCTTCAAGTTGCCATAAGTTCTTCTTTTTACATCCAAGACCAAAATGGGAGAGCTTTTTTTTTTTTTTTTTGTGTTCATTCTCCTTTCCCATAAAAGAATCAGAGCTTCACCAACCAAAACTTAACTTCAACGTAAAAGAACAAGGGCGTCCAGCAACCTCTTGTAGTTCCTCTCTCCACTCAAAAGTTAGACTAGACGCCCCGACCTCTCTCTCTAAGTCAGTAGCTCAGTTCGTAGCCCAGTTCTCAGTATGAAAGGTGCTTTGTTCGGCCCCTACTTTAGTTCTCCTCTCTCACCCGAAATTCTCTATTTTTCCCTCTAAAAAACAGAGCAAATATAAACTCCCTTCAAGTCTCACACCATCCGTCCGTTCCCAATACTCACTCTGTAAAACCGTAAGCGTCCCCAGCCCCCGTAGTTGAAGTGCAAAGCCTCGCCTACCAGAAATGAAAAATCATCCACCAGAAAATAGTTCCTACGTGAGCCCCTTCTTCCGTCATCTCCATGTAACTCAAAATCTCGCTTTTTTGTTTCTCTGCTTTTGTGTGTGTCTCTCTCTCTGTTTTTTTTCTTTTCTTCTCTGTAAGCTTCCTCTCCATTTCAGCTCTCCGCTCCTCTCCCCTTTCTTTCTTCCATAAAAATGTCTCTCCTATAGGTCCCCTTCTTTTTCATGTCCAAAACCAGAACGAGAGAGTATTTGTTTTTCGTTTGATCTCCGTCCCAGTGTGTGTTTTTCTAGTTAAGCTTCGTTTCGACTCTCTTTAAATCAGCTTCCTTTTTTTTTTTTTTTTGTAAAACCCCCTAAGCCTCCTTAGTATAAAAATCCAAACATCCTCCTTCCCTGGCTTTACGTAAAAATCTTTCTTTTTTCTGTAAATCCAGCTTCTTCTTTTTCAATGTGCCTCTCTCCATTTTTTGACTTTAGCAGCGTCCTTTCACCTCTTTAAATCAAAACCTAATGCCTCCGTGATTTTCATATAAACCATAACTAAAGACCTCGTGGAACAACCAAAGCAAGAAAGTCAACATCGAAAGTTCTTTAAGGTTTAAAGTCATCTTCATTTTATGTCTTTTTCAGTTGCCCAAATCCACTGCCTCCTTCCTTCTCTTTGTCTTATCTTCTACATATTTCTTTATATTTCCTCTCGATTAGCATGTGCTTTTAGTCAAAAGTTTCAACTGGATCCCATGTAAATTTTATTTAAGCTAAAAATAAGGAGAGAAAAATAACACCCAAAAATAAATTAAAAGGAAAAATAGATTATCAAAAATATGTTATATATGTCCAATTAAATCATAGTTATAAAATTAAGCATAAACATGATATTAATCAATTAAAAATCACAACTCGTATTTATGCTTATTAACCATTTTTCCATCTAAAACAAATAATAATGTCACGAAGCAATTAAAATACATTGGTTTTAAATATATAAAATATGCAATATTTGATCTCAATCACACCCCCCAAGTAGGTTTTTGCTAATCCTTGAGCAAAATAGTGACAATTAATTGAGATGAACATTGCATAAAGCTCGAAATTCAAACAACAGCAATCAAACATAATTCTGAATTCTCACAAAAAAATCGATTCGGACTACTCAACACCAGGAGTTGTATCCACAAGGAAAGTCTCACAATTATTCACATAGAATTGGGGCAAATATCTTAGAACTCGGATATGTGTGTGTGGCTAACCTCTGTGTGTTCCTCATTAAAGCATGTTTTATCATAGGACTTTTCAACCTTAAGATTAATCATTATTGATTCTAACTACCTCAAAGCTTAAGGGACTAGCAGTTTTCATGCCAACTCTGTTTAAATGTTGAACACTCAATCCCCAAAGTTTTGGGTAACTGTTTCTAGCCCTTTATTTATGAAAACTTACACGATTATATCTTCTTTTTCTTTTTATTTTCTCTTTTTTTGTTTTGTTTTTTGTTTTTCATATAAGGCACGGTAGTTCTGCAGTTTACTTCTCCTGTTTTAAATCAATGAACATTAATGAGGAACACTATAAGTGTAAGCATGTGCAAAATGTTCTTTCAAAACTTGCCATTCATTCTATATAAATCATACTAATTCTCATTTCTGTAAACATCGCATCCCGGTGTTTCAAGTCACTCTTCAACAAAATATTATGCATCATAAATCATGCTCTATACTTAGGATTGAAAATAAATCTTCACAAAATAATTCTGCTCAACTATTCCACCAAGATGCTCAAATCTCACAAAAAATGCCAGGAATGTGTGTTAATCATTTATGTTTCAATGCACTTCACAACAATTTTTTTTTTTTTTTGGTACTAACACATTTTCAATGGAAAACCCTCCCCCCAACTATATGTGACATTGTCTTCAATGTTCAGCAAATGAATGTTTGATGATGTATACTATACAGACATGAATTGAAGCAAGATAAACACTGCAAAACATATATTGAAACAAAAATGATTAAACAGAGAGGAAAGAAGTCACTTGAGATACTCGAGTGCACATAAGGAGTAGATTTCTGTCAAAGTTAGAAGACACAAAAAAACAAAAGAAAGAAAAACAAAACAAACAAATACGGTATATACAATGAGGAATCAGAAATTAATTCTGATAAGTAGGATCTTCCAGAGTAGTGGACCAAAGAATTTCATCTCAAACTCAAAATTCTCATATCATCATTACACCTTTCCCAAATCTCTATACAAAATATAATAAATAATTCAACTTTTTCAAATTCTAAAACAATAATATTACTAAAAATAATATTTTAAACTCTCATCTCAAACTCAAAATTCTCATCTCTACACCCAAACCTCCAAATCTCTGGAGTAAAATCACCCAAAAATGATTTCAACTTTTATCCATTAACTTTAAAAACATTACTATTCTCTGGATTTTTTTTTTATCTCAATGGCCCCAAAATGATAAACAGTTTTTACAACAAAGGGACCGATCCATCGAGATTGAAACTTGCCAGGAAACAAATGGAAGCTTAAATTATACAACAAAATTTTTTGGGAAGGCTCAAAAGATTTTAAAAAAATATTTTTATCATGAAAAATTTTCATTCTCTCATTGGAAATACGAGAGTTTTCGTAAACTTCATTCCTGATTTTCTCTAACTCATTAAGTTGAAATTTACGAAGAGAGCAAGCTTTATTGACATCAAAATTAAATTACTTAATTGTCCAATAAGTTTTGTATTCCAATTCCACAAGCAAGTGACACATATTTTTAAAAATTAGTCGATATGGGAACATACCAATCGAGATTTTAAAAGCAGTACGGTATACCCAAAGTGTGTCGGTTAGTCGTAAAGACCAATTTTTGCGACTTGGGTTAACCGTTTTTTCTAAAAAAATTTTGATTTCCTGATTAGATACCTCAACTTGGCCACTTGTTTGTGGATGATAAGGGGTAGCAACCTTATGAGTAATATCATATTTTCGCATTAAGGTCTTGAAAGGCTTATTGCAAAAATGTTTATCCCCATCACTAATAATGGCTCGAGGTGTTCCAAACCTTGATAAAATATTCTCTTTCAAAAATTTTAGTACCACTTTGTGATCATTGTTCTTGCATGGAACGACCTCGATCCATTTGGACACATAATCCATAGCTACCAAAATGTAGAGATTGTCAAAAGAAACTGGGAAGGGTCCCATGAAATCAATGCCCCAACAATCAAATATTTCAACAACCAAGATTGGATTTAATAGCATCATATTCCGGCCGGTAATCCCTCCCAATTTTTGACAATGCTCACAAGTTTTACAAAATTCATGAGTGTCCTTGAAAAGGGTAGGCCAATAGAAACCACATTGTAAAATTTTAAAAGCAGTTTTCTTTCCAGAAAAATAGCTACCACATGCCCTAGAGTGACAAAAAGACATCACACTTTGAAATTCGCTATTGGGAACACATCGTCTAATTATCTGATTCGGGCAATATTTAAACAAATATGGATCATCCCAAGAGAATTTTTTTACCTCTACAAAAAATTTCCTCTTATCTTGTTGAGTCCAAATGTGAGGAATTTCACCTGTAGTAAGAAAATTAGCAATGTTAGCATACCAAGACAATTGAGATATACCAAAAAGTAGCTCGTCTGAAAATGTGTCTCTAATAAGAATTGTCTCTATGGAATCTGAAAGAACAAGTCTAGATAGACAATCAACAACAACATTCTCAACTCATTTTTTTATCTTTAATTATCAAATCAAATTCTTGCAGCAAAAGGATCCATCTAAGCAACTTGGGCTTTGCGTCTTTTTTCGCTAAAAGGTACTTCAACGTAGCATGATCAGTAGAAATGACAATTTGAGACTCAATCAAATAAGAGCGAAATTTGTCAAGTGCAAAAATTACTGCAAGTAACTATTTTTCA
Source organism: Carya illinoinensis (assembly GCF_018687715.1). Lineage (NCBI taxonomy): Eukaryota > Viridiplantae > Streptophyta > Magnoliopsida > Fagales > Juglandaceae > Carya > Carya illinoinensis. The sequence goes on from NC_056754.1 coordinate 38,965,325, forward strand.
GTTATTGAATAATTCATTTGAGCACTATTTAAAGTTCTACTTGCATAATAAATAACACAAGACTTTGTCCTTACGTTGGCCCAACACAGCTCCAACAATATAATCACTAGCGTCACACGTAATCTCAAATAGTAAATTCCAATAAGGTGATCGCATAATTGGGGCTGAAATCAACATACCTTTTAGTTTTGTAAAAACTAACTCACAATCATCAGTCCACACAAAAGAATTTTTCTTTGACAATAAATTGCACAAAGGTCTAGAAATTGTGTTGAAGTCTTTAATGAACCTCCTGTAAAAACCTGCATGACCTAGAAAAGATCTGATATTCCTGATATTCTTTGGGATGGACAATTTAGAAATTAATTCAATCTTGGCCTTGTCCACTTTAATATCTTGAGAAGAGACAATGTGACGAAGGAAAATCCCTTGAGTAACCATAAAATGACACTTTTCCCAGTTTAAAATCAAATTCTTTTCTTTGCATCTAATCTGTACTTTTTCCAAATGAGTCAAACATTCATCAAATGAATCACTAAAAATAGAAAAGTCATCCATGAATATTTCAACAAAACGCTCTATCATGTCACTAAATATACTCATCATGCATATTTCAAATGTAGCAGGAGCATTACAAAGTCCGAATGGCATCGTTCGATATGCAAAGGTACCAAATGAATATGTAAAAGTGGTTTTTTCTTGATCTTCAGGAGTAATCTCACTTTGGTTATATCCAGAATAACCATTTAGGAAGGAATAAAATTTATGGCCCCGCTACACGTTCAATGATTTGATCCATGAATGGTAGGGGAAAATGATCCTTTCTGGCGACATAATTTAGTTTTCTGTAGTCAATGCACATACGCCAACCAGTAATAACTCTAGTTGGGATCAATTCATTATCAACATTCTAACTATAGTCACACCAGATTTCTTGGGCACCATCTGCATAGGACTAACCCATTTGCTGTCAGAAATAGGGTAAATGATCCATACATTTAGAAGATTTAATACCTCTGCTCTGACAACCTTTTTCATGTTGGGGTTTAGTCTACGCTGTATCTCTCTAGAGGGCTTGGCATTGTCTTCTAGATATATCATGTGGGTACAAATCAAAGGACTGATACCTTTGATATCAGCTATGGTCCATCCTATTGCCTTTTTTTTTTTTTTTTTTCATTCAGTCTCCTTTCCCGTAAAAGAACCAGAGCTTCACCGAAACTCAACTTCAATGTAAAAGAACAAGAGTGTCCAGCAACCTTTTGTAGTTCCTCTCTCCACCTGAAAGTCAGACCAGACGCCCCAACCTCTCTCTCTAAGTCAGTAGCTCAATTCGTAGCCCAGTTCTCAGCAGGAAAAGTGCTCTGTTCAGCCTCCACTTCAGTTCTCCTCTCTCACCTGAAAGTCCTTGTTTTTCCCTCTCAAAAACAGAGAGAATATAAACTCCCTTCAAGTCTCACACTATCCGTCTGTTCCCAGTACTCACTCCATAAAACTGTAAGCGTCCCCAGCTCCTGTAGCTGAAGTTCAAAGCCCCGCCTACCAGAAATGAAAAATCATCCACCAGAAAACAGTTCCTACATGAGCCCCTTCTTCCGTCATCTCCATGTAACTCAGAATCTCCCTCTTTCATTTCTCTACTTCTGTCTCTTTTTTTTTTTCTTTTTTCTTTTCTTCTCTGTAAGCTTCCTCTTCGTTTCAGCTCTTCGCTCCTCTCCCATTTCTTTCTTCTGTAAAAACGCCTCTCATATAAGTCCCCTTCTTTTTCACGTCCAAAACCAGAACAAGAGAGTATTTTTTTTTTTTTCGTTTGATCTCCATCCCAGTGTGTGTTTTTCTGGTTAAGCTTCGTTTCGATTCTCTTTAAATCAGCTTCCTTTTTTTTTTTTTTTTTTTTTTTTGCCCGTAAACCCCCCAAGCTTCCTTAGCATCAAAATCCAAACGTCCTCCTTCCTTGGCTTTACGTAAAAATCTTTCTTTTTTTGTCCCATTATTTTTCCATAAATCCAACTTCTTTTTTTTCAACGTGCCTTTCTCCATTTTTTGAATTTTGTAGCGTGCTTTCGCCTCTTTACGTCAAAACCTAATGCCTCTGTGATTTTCATTCAAACCATAACTAAAGACCGCGTGGAACAACCAAAGCAAGAAAGTCACCACCGAAAGTTCTTTAATGTTTAAAGTCATCTTTATTTTGTGTCTTTTTTAGTTGCCCAAATCTACTGCCTCCTTCATTCTCTGTCTTATCTTCTGCATGTTCCTTTATATTTCCTCTCAATTAGTATGTGCTTCTAGTCAAAAGTTTCAACTGGATCCCATGTGAATTTTATTTAAGCTGAAAATAAGGAGAGAAAAATAACACTCAAAAATAAATTAAAAGGAAAAATAGATTATCAAAAATATGTTATATATGTGAGGAAATATTGTCCAATTAAATCATAGTTATAAAATTAAGCATAAACATGATATTAATCAATTAAAAATTACAACTTGTATTTATGTTTATTAACCATTTTTCCATCTAAAACCAATAATAATGTCACAAAGCAATTAAAATACATTGGTTTTAAATATATAAAATATGCAATATTTTAACTCAATCACTAAGCATATTATCCACCAACACATGTATGAGTTATGTTTAAACTCATACCCGAGAGCCTTGAGCATGGGTCCTAGACAAATTCTTGCATGTATAAAATCATTCATAAAAGATCTAACTCAATATTCTCTAAAAATAAACTCTTAACACATAGATAAAAGCCTCAAGAACATCATATATGAAGATAAAAGCCATTAGATCAAGTTTTAACATGTTAGTTTTGAGTCATCTAGTTTCGAGTCATCTAGTTTCTAACTTTCCAAAATCATGCAAAACTATTTTATGAAAATATTAACATCCTATAAACCCAAAACTAACATGTTAAAACTCATCATAGCAAGCACTATCCAAGATCTCACCACAAACTTCATCAAAATATTTATACAAATATCAAAATTGTCCCCACTGTGACATTTGCATGTTCAAACTATACTTTCACCAAGCAGTACTCCATGAAAAATTACCTAACATATACCAATGAAAACTAGACTAAAAATGGAACAATCTACATGAAGGATGAGTCATGAGAATTTACTTACAAAGGTGCTGGAAATGCAAGGCAAAAACTGCCAGAAATTGTCTCAAAAAATTTTCTCGGTTTCTCTCTTGAAAGATGATGGAAAAATGCAAAATGTGAAGTGAAAAATGAGGTTGACATGTGATATATGAGAGAAGGCTGAAATGGGGTGGCTAAGTGACCCTCAAGCATCCTTAGTGACCTACTCAACCTCGTCCAATGGATCATGTCTTGATCCTTGTTATCCTGACACATCGTCTACCATTTCCTGTTTGGGAGGCGGGGGGGATGATAGTTGCTAAAATCATGTTTTTTGTTGCTACTTGGCCATTTAACACACTAACAAACTTAAACCGAATTTAGCACTAAAAAAAAAAAAAATCACATCATTAGTTCTAAAATCAGGTTAAAATACTAAATCACACATTTTATAAAAACTCGAACTCACTACATCAAAGAAAATGCCAAAACATCAAGATTAGGTCAAATAAAACCAACTCTTGATGTTCTTGGTCTAACACTTTCATATCAACTCCAAGGACTCCAAAATCCATAAATAATACTTCTAACATGTTCATCATTAAAACCTAAGTGATAGTATGCTTTACTAATCAACCAAAAACCACAAAGCACAACATAGAATGATAGGTTTGCATAGACACTTAGAAACTAACATGCATGCTTTTGGACTTGAAACTAAGTAACTAGATCCTTGATTTTCATACAATAACTCTTGAAAAAATACAACCATATACCTCAATTCAAGTTCTAAATATATCTAGGCATCAAATCTAGCATATCATAGCAAATATTTCATTAAAAACAACATTGAACCCAAGAGCCTCTAGTTTATGCTTAAACTCAAACTTTTGCATGTTCTTCAAAAATCCAACAAAGACCTAAGTTATTAAATTTCAAAAAATCATTCTTAATCATTAGGTATAAGCTTTAAAAACAAGATTCATAAAAATCATGACCATAGAATCAAAATCCAAAAGCTAAATTCACAACCTAAACCAAACATAACTCACTTTGCACCAATCGGCTTTTATCACTTTAAAGATCATGCAAAACTCTTTCATAAAACCCTAACATGCTTTAAATCAAACTATAACTTTCATATAATTATGTTAACACTTCATTAAATCAAGAGCCACCCGACATTTCTTCAAAATCTCACAAAACTTCCAAAGTTCATCACAATAATCATAACCGAACTTTTCGACCATCAACACCCATTTTCATAAATCAAATCTCCAAGAATAATTTAGGAACACATATTCAGTTAAATTAGACTCATTAATAAACAAATACTTAAGATATTAAAGCCATAGGAAATAACTTACAAAAGCTTGAAACATAAGAACATAAAGCTGCGAGAAATTCTCTCTAGCTCTCTCTTGGTTTCTCTCTTGGAAAACAAATGAAAAAGTGGCTAAGTGTGGAGGGAAATGAAAGAGGCATGGGGTATAGATGAAGGGGCTGACTTGGTGTGTGAGTGAATGAACATTTGACATGAGCTTGACTTATGAAAAGAGGAGATAAGAAGAGGCTGAAGTGCAGCTAGATTTTTCTGTTGTTGACTGAGTGAACTGGCTGATTTGCTCTTGCAAAAATTGAGTTCTTTGAAAAGGAAAGAATTTTTGTAAGAATTCATGCTGCAAATCAGACCAACTAGAAATAGAATTAGGCCTCAAAGAATTAAATCAAATATTCGCTTTATCCTTTAAAGAGAAAGGAAATAAATGAAGTCTAATAAATTCATCAGTAACAGCCCTAGTAATAAACGTAGTGCAAGCCAACTCAAAATTTGTCAAGTGCTGGTAAGGGCTCTTAGAATCCATCCTGTGGAACTGAGGTATCATTGACATCATGCCATGCTTAATAGAGAAATTAGGTGCATTTTTAGGTAAAACTATGCATGAAGGTGTAGTGGTGCGAGTGGGTTGCAAATAATCCTTAAGAGTGCGTGGTGCAGGTGCAACCATGTTTTCTGGTTCAATTTCAATTTCCTCACCTGACTCACTAATAGAAAAGACAGAAGAGCTATCTATCTCCAAACTGTGTATACTACTCTCAACACTCGATGTGACTCCAAGCAACCTATTTGAATTGTCCCTCACCCATGACATGAAACATCAGTTTAAAGAGCATAACAAAAATAACGAGTTTAAATTTAAGCTAAAATTCGTTCCCCGGCAACGGCGCCAAAAACTTGACTCACTCAAAAATGAGTAGCACTAAAGCTATCCCAAGTGCAGGAGGATGTCGTGTAATAATTAGGAATAAATTCCTAGATCGTCTCCTCAGGGAAAGTTATTTAAAAATCAAACTCGTTGAAAAAGGTGAAAAACTTCACAAAGAGAAAATAAAATGATGGTATGTGCAATGGATGGAAAAGGGTACTAGTCATGGACTAGATTCATGTTTTTAGATTTTGATTGTTGGATTGCAATGTAAAGGACTAATAGATTAAACTCAGAAATTAATAAAACTAAATTAAGAATTAAACTATATTAGAAAGTAATTGACAAAACATGCACTGAAAATTGAAAAGCCCCAAAATCATTGTTCTAGGGTTCATCATTGTATTCATATCACAAATTCTCAAATTAAACCACCGTAATTGTAATCACTATTAAAATGAAAGCTTAACGAAATGATAAAAATAAATAACATGAATTAAATGAATAATAAATATATTACTCAAACGTCTAAATCAAAATTCTCCAAAATAATTTAGAAACTTAAAAATGAAATGAAATAGCAAGTAGGGAATTGAAAAGATCAAGCCAATTGAATGGAGATGAAGATTCGAAACGGTGGAGGAGGCTGAGCTGCAGTGGCAATTGGACCCCTCGAGGAGTTCTTCAATCTGCTGCAGTGTGAGTGAATGATCCAGTGGAAATTGTGTAGCTGCGTGAATGATCGATTGTATGAATCCTCCTCTCCGAATCTGAACGAAAATCAAAGGAAAAATAAATTCTAAGTGTTTCTCTAATCAAAACAGAGTTTTCCAGGCCAAAGGTCGTCCATAAGATGTAAAAAATCATTTATATACTCTGACGGCGGAATAAACCTTAATATGTAAAATACGATATTCACTCAAGCGGAGTGTCGAGCGAACATCGAGCGTTTGACTCTGCCTAAATTCGCTCGAGCGGAGGGTCGAGCGAACATCGAGCGTTCCACTCTGCCTGACTTCACTCGAGCGGCCAAATGCCTCCGCTCGAGTGATTTCCTTTCCCGCACTCCCGCTCGAGCTCATTGTTGAGCGGTAGTCGAGAGTTTGAATCTGCCTGAATTCGCTCGAACTGCCAAAAATCGCCGCTCGAGCGATATGTACCATAATCCATAGTAGTCAACAGTTGATAAAATTAAAGTAGAAATTCATACTTTTAATCAATTAAAATTACAACTTTGATTTATTCATTTTTCCATATAAAACCAATGATAAAGTAATGAAAGAATTAATATATATTGGTTCCAAAAGCATTAAAAATGCAATAATTTAGCTCAATTACTAAGTGTGGAGGGAAATGAAAGGGGCATGGGGTATAGATGAAAGGGCTGACTTGGTGTGTGAGTGAATGAAAATTTGACATGAGCTTGACTTATGAAAAGAGGAGATAAGAAGAGCTGAAGTGCAGCTAGATTTTTCTGTTGCTGCCTAAGTGGGTGAGAGGTGAGCGTTGCTTGTTTGAGTGGCTATAAACGACACTATTTGGAGCAGAAAGTGAGGTGGCATGAAAACTATGGTATGGCCTTATAAGGGTGGAGAAACTCGTTGAAGAAGCTTGGGGCAAAAGGTGGTTTTGGTGGGACTAAAAAGGAGCTAAACAAATGGGGTTTCATTTGGAGTATATTTAGGTTTTCGGTTACGGTTTGGTTCAAATGTAAATTTTCTTGGTCAAATGCAATTATCGAGATGAAAAAGAGTGGGTGAGGGTGTAAGAGTGTGTACTTGAGTAGTTAGATACTTGTGGAAGTGACTAAACCAAGTGAGTAAACACTTAGTTACAAATAAAGTAAGTGTAGGGTTTGTGAACCATATAGTGTTTTGGTTACCCAAAAGGGTTTAGGAGTTTCAGTTGGACTTCAAGGATTTAGGGTTTCATTAGGGTTGAAACCTCTTTTGATTGGCCAAATAGATTTTGGTTGGATGGAATATTGATTGGTGTAAGAGAGTATGATGACAAACTTGATTCACACTCAATTTCTTATACACTTTGTCCTCCTCTTGGTAAGTGTCGTAGGGTTTTCAAGTGGATGGTTAGGATTGTGTCATGTGTCAAAATAAAAGTTTCCTAGTGATCCTAAGTGTATTTGGACATTCGACATAGCGATTTGACAACTATTTGAACTAGATGCCATGTGGATGGCTAGGATTGTGTCATGTGTCAAAATAAAAGTTTCCTAGTGATCCTAAATATATTTGGACATCCTACATAGCAATTCGACAACTATTTGAACTAGATGCCACGTAGCACTCTCTCGAAGAGTTACTATTCACTTGAAAAACTTGAAATTTTTTATTGTGCCATAAAATCCTAAATATTTATAAGAGTCTAATGTTGCAATTCATTTTACAAAGTTACTCTCCTAACTACCTTAATAAAATAGAAAGGAAATTTCGTCACAATAGTGGATCAAGACTTCATGACGTTTCTAAGGTCTAAAGAAATTAGTATATCGAACTTCTTTCATGACTTTATAGTTAGCCTAGTTTTGATGTCTTTTGACTTAGACATTTTTGAAAGAGAGACCTTCGATCTCAATTGTCCATTTGCCCTTTGAACCATACCTTTGAGATTAGACGATATGGCCTATATGTTCGTAATCCTTTTTCCATGGGCTCACTCCAGATGTGACATCTCTTATGAAGTATAGGCCTTTGTTTACGACACCTACCGCCCTCTGGACACCTCTGTGTTATCTCGAAGAGCTCCCACATTTGCATCAAGCTTGTCCTTGCTCATTGCTCACCCTAGTACAATCAACACTCCATTTCCCCCCCTAGCATAGGGTGAAAAGTCCTTTATCCCCCTATTGCTAAACCATGTCAGCCATGCTTTCTACATAATGCTATTCACCCTCTTTTAGACTAGTTGCACTTTGCTCAATTGGCCATCTCCTTGTCACTTGCCTTTCATCCTCGGCAGGGGATTTCTTCCCTTGCATTGGTGTGGTCCTCACATCCTCCCCCTCACAAGAAATTTTATACCCAAAATTTCGTGAGGGCTATCCCTTGTAGTGGAATTGCAAGGGATGTGCATGTGGTAGGGCATCCTTAATCCTTCTATGTTGATGCTAGCCACAGTGGTGACTAACTAAATCTTTTGTCCACCCACTGATTTTCATTATCTATGACTGGATCAAGGGTTTCCTCCCCTTGTAATCTTTGTCGACTGCTTCCTTAGCCTTTGACTCTGCTGCCCTCCTTTGTTCCAACTCCTCCACTAGATTTGACGTCACAAGACATTGGTAAGACTTCACCTGTGTTACCCTTTTATCCATCACATTCTTGGATAGTCTCTTGGTGGCATTCCTCCTTGATGATCCTACTTCACATTGCCCTTCCATAAAATGACGGATTACTTCTGGTAGTATGGTTGCCTTATATCTGTTTAGGTTTATTCTCTCACACCATAATGATGGTCTTAAAATTCTAAGTGTTGTGGCTGGAGTGGGTAGTTGGAAGGTAATTTGTAGCTGTGTTTTAGCTCTTGAATCGACCAAGATATCCTCACTTAATTTACTTCGGGTTAGTTATTATGGTTCAAATAGATAGGGAATTTGCTCCCGCATGATCTGCTCACTTTCCCAAGTAAATTCCTTATTTCTTGGGCTTCTCCATTGCACCTTCACCAATGGTATAGTTTTGGACCATAGTCTCTTTTCCTTCCAGTTTACGATTCAGACTAGCCTTTCCTTGTATGAGAGATTTGGTTGCAATGGCACCATATTTGAATTAATTATGCACAGTAGTTAGTTCCCAAAAATTCTCCTCAACGAGGAAACATGAAAAACATTATGGATCCCTTCATATTTCTCTGGTAATGCCACTTTGTATTCCACTGAGCCTACTTTCTCCAATACACAATAAGGTCCAATGTACCTTGGATTTAATTTATCTTTCAGCCTAAACCTTTTTTGCCCCTTTCATAGGGTGACCTTCAGATATACCTAATCACCTTCTCCAAAGGTCCATTCTCTTCTTCACTAGGCTGCTTTGAGTCGTTGCCATCCTTTTCCATATGAGCCTAACTTGCTCTCTTATCTCATTTATTATTTCTAGCCCAATTACACTAGCTTGTCTAACCTCGCCCCAACATAAAGGAGATTTACACTTTCTACTGTACAATGCCTAGTATGAGGCCAACTAGATAGTTGTCTGGTAATTGTTATTGTAAGAAAATTCAATTAGTGGGATGTGGTTTTTCCAAAGGTCATTAAAATCCAACATGCAAGCTCTTGGCATATCCTTCAGTGTTTAAATTAATCTTTCTGATTGTCCATCGGGCTGAGGGTGGTTGGGATTGCTGAATCTTAACGTAGTGCCCATTGCTTCTTGTAGGATTTTCCAAAAATGAGTTGTGAATCTCATATCCCAATTTGACACTATTGTTTTAGGCAGACCGTAAAGCCTAACTATCTCCTTAACATACAACTGAGTCAATTTTCCTAAAGTATCCGTGGTTGTAACCAGATGGAAATGGGTGCTCGTGGTCAGTTTATCTGTGGTTACCCAAATTGCATTCTTAACACTCAAGGTTTGGGGTAATTCAACCATAAAATCCATAGCAATGTTTTCCCACTTCCATTCTGGAATGGGAAGGGGCTGTAAGTTGCTTGTAGGTCTCTGATGCTCAACTCTACTTGTCTACACATGTTACACCTTTCAATGAAGTGGGTGATGTCCCATTTCATGTCTGGTCACCAATTTTTTTTTTTTTAAAGTCTCGATACATCTATGTGCTTCTTGGCTGTATTGAATCTAGAAATGAACTGGCTTCTACGAGTATGCTTTTCTAAGTCCTTAGTTGGGATCACTCTTTGCCCTTTATAAAACAAGGTTCCATCCTTATTCATACTAAAATACAAAGGTCCTTTCCCCTTTTTACTCTTTGTTGGATATCCAACAATTTTAGGTCCTTCCTCTGTTGGTCCTTTAGTTTGTCATAATCCACCACCTTTAACTCTTACTGATGTGAGGACTTCTCGTGTTATGAACTCCCTACCAACCGTTTCCTCATTCCTTTGAGGAGTGAGTCTAGCTCCGTAGGACCTCATATGTTCTTTGCTAAAGACTTCTGACTTAGCGCATCGTCGACCATGTTGGTTTTCCCCAAATGATACTTGATTTCACATCGATAATCGCTTATAGTCTCCAACCATCTCTTCTATCTCATGTTGAGGTTCTTCTAAGTGAAGAGATGCCTCAAACTCTTGTGATCAATGTATACCTCACAAGTTTTCCTACAAAGGTAATGTCGCCAAATCTTCAAGGCAAACACTACTACTTCTCTAGTTCAATATCGTGGGTGTGGTATTTCTTCTCATGGTCCTTCAGTTGTCTGGACAGTGTATGCCACTACCCTATCTTCTTCCATCAAGATGCATCCTATCCAATACTTTGATGCATCACCATGAACTCAAAATATCCATATCTTATTCTAAATGCTGTTTTGGATATGTCATCCTCTTTAATCTTCAAGACAACCAGACCTAATATCGATCTTAGAGAATGTTGAGACTCATTGTAATTGATCAAATAGTCATCTATCTAGGGTAAGGGGCATCCATTCTTTATTGTCACCTTATTTAGTTCCCAGTAATCAATGCCCATCATGAGTGTCCCATCTTTTTTTTTAATGAACAATACCTGTGCTCTCTAATGTGATGAGGTTGGCTTGATAAATCCCTTTGCCAACAACTCTTCTAATTGATTCTTTGATTCCTTTAGCTCTGACGGGGCCATTCTGTAAGGTGCCTTATGTATTGGTGCTGTTCTAGGTTCTAATTTGACTGGAAACTCAACTTTCCTTGGAGGGGGTAACCTTGGCAATTCCTCGAATACTTATAGAAACTTGTCTACTTTGGGCATTCCTTATACTTCCTTAGGTTCACCTGACTTAAGTACTAAGTTTACTAACCATTCACCAAATCCCTTTTGGATTGTAATTACATAATTATTCTTGACATTGACCATAATTTACTACCTAGGGAATACCTTGCCTTCTTCTCCAAGCACTTGAAATAGAATTGTTCGTTGTCAACAATTTATACTCGTGTAATGTTGAAACAACTAGTGCATCCCTAGGATGATATCAAACATGAGTAAATTAAACACTATCAAATTTGCCTCCATAACAACTCCTCCTAGTTCTAATGGGCAATTCATAGCCATCCTGGCGCAAGATAATATCTCCCTGGTTGGTAGTGCTACAGAGACTATTTGTTGTATCGGTTCAGTCCAAAGGCCAGTTATCCTAGCAAACATATTCCCTCTTAAGCCTCTCCCAAGGAATGCCTTCCATGGATCCCAACTCCATGACCAGTAACTGCCTTTCAGCACTTCACCAATTCATTGCCTCTCCTTAGACTGGGTAGCTCGTATCCCACACACCAATTCTGATTTTTTGTGCATCTACACACCTCAAAAGTTCGCTTGATCTCTATAATCTGCCTTTTTGCCTTCATTGGTCGTTCATTTCCAATGAAACACATATACCAATAAGCCAAGAATTGCTCGCAAGTACAACCTCTCTGCTCAACATAGTGTTGGTTGACTTGCTGTATTTCCATCTATCGCTATAAAAACTCATGTTGTTGCTGTATCATGTCCATGATAGGGTTGATAGCTCATGCTACGTTGCTATCTCCTCCACCACAAGAGTGATCTCCCTTATGCTCACCAATGGGTCTTATGACTGTACGAGAGATTTATACCAGTAAGAAAATTTAACCTTTAATAGTAATATCCATATGTCATTGTGACTTCCTCCCAAATAATATTGTCCATTGTCATTACTTCATCAGTTATATCAAAGTACAACGAATTGTATAGGATTTGTCGCTTAAATAAATTATATATCTTAACAAATAGAAATGTCTACTAATCAGAGACAAACCTCCGTGTCTATATCTTGAGCAAGGTTGGTCCTTCTTCCTCAGGAAACTTTTTTTGGGCTAAATTTGGATTAAGATCTATGGCTTTGATAAACAAAACTATAGGTGTGACCACCATAGAGAGACTTCCAAGAAATCTTAGTAGGTTAAAACCCATGACATTACTTTTAATAAGAGACAATGGAAATGAATGTGCAAGCACTCTTTTATATAAATAAATTTGTGAACACATATATTCATGCATGGCGAGGAATCACCTTCTTCATAAATGTCAAATACATAAGCACGGTGAGGAATCACCATATGAGAAAATCTCAATATGTATAGTCATTTCTCAATCCACATCAAAACCACAATATCTCATTTCATAACCACCAACAAGAAACTACCCCACCATTCGACACAGGGAATAAGTCTACTTGGCTAACGTGTGAGATCATCCACCAAATTTAGAACTAATTGACTCAGAGAATCACTCTACCCGGTCACATACACATAAACACCACACATGATCAACAGGGACTCTCTTTACCTATGTTATCAATTGAGGCCAATATGAAGACGTTTCACCTCGATCATCAAGAGGAATCACTCTACACTTATGAAACTCATGGCAATGTACTATAAGAATGGTGCTGGGATTCCTCAACTGATCCATGATTATCGATACATGGTAAAACTTAACAATTGGAAATCAAATCATCATCAAATTACAACATTCAAACTCATCAACCCAAAATCATAGCATAAACGTAAACGAAGAACATAATGAAGAAAATGTACTTTCATGCACGAAGGAGGTGATTTACAGAATATGCAAAACTATGAACATACAACATACTCATAGACATTTACCCCACATTCCTAGTATGGTTGTAGGAGCTAAACAACTTGAATCGTATTTCTATTATTACAATAGCGTTGATGCCGATCCTTCCGTTGCAAGCCTTGAAGTCCCTTACTTTCTTTAAGACTTTAACTAGAAGAGAGAATAAACACCTTTTGATCTCAAAACTGAAATTTTAGCTCTTGTCAAATGCCCTTTATGCTGTGGGACTGTCAACCCTTGTTTTGACGTCTGTTTGATTGTAGACATGCAAGAATGAAAAACCTTTGATCTCAGCCATCCATTTGCCCTCTGTCCTTGTAGAATTGCAGAGACTGACATGAACAAGGTGTGCACGTCCTCTATAGTTTGCCTTGGGTAAAATCCCATAGTCCTTCCCCTATTAAGGGTCTCTTACATGGCGTTGGACTATAACTCTAAGATTAATTAGATATGGCCTACAAGTTCGTAAACATTTTTCCGCAGGCTCACTCCAAATGTAACATCTCTTATGGAGCATTGGCCTCTCTATAAGACACCTACACCTTTTGAGCACCTCCGTGTTATCTTAGAGAGCTCTCATGTTTACATCACGCTTGTCTTTGCCCATTGCTTGCCTTCATACGGTTAGCACTTTATTTGCTCGCCTGGCACAAGGTGAAATGTCCTTTATCACTTAGTACTAAACATTGTCAGCCAATCTTTCTACATAGTGCTACTCACCCTTCTCCTAGACTAGCAACACTTTGCTCCCCCGACCATTTGCTTGCTGCCTGCCTTTAGTCCTCATTTGTTTTCACATATGAGATAAGATGAGATGAAATGAGACGAGTTGAGATAAAACTTAAAAGTTAAATAAAATATTGTTAGAATATATATTTTTTAATATTATTTTTGTATTAGAATTTAGAAAAGTTGAATTGTTTATTTTATTTTGTGTGAAAATTTAGAAAAGTCGTAACGATTAGATTAGATGAGATGAGATAAGATAAGAATAGTCGTGGAAACAAATGAGGGTCATTTTGAGGGGATTTCTTCCTAGCAGATCCACTCTAGGTCCAACAACCATTTGCTTTCCTTTAATGGTCTTTGGTATCCATAAAATTGGGTGTCGATGTGCCAAGAACCTATCATAAATGCTGTCAGGATGATATGCATGCTACTGTGGAGTTTGACATGGTGGATTTAGTAGGTGTTGTTCAATTTGTCTTTGCTGATTTTGCATTTGCTGGATGATTAACTTGTTCATTTGAGTAATAGCCTGAGCCATTACATGTGTTCCATCTTGAGGTGGGTTGTCCCTAATGGGTGAATATTATAGTATTTTGTGCCTTGTTGTCCTCTCCCACAACATCTACCTCATTCTTGTGGCTAGATTTTGTATGATCCTAACTTGATCTCTAGCAAATAAGTTCCTAGGTAATGTGGTGTACCCAGAACCGTACTAGCTTTGATACAATTTGTGATGCCTCGAGCTTCCCTTTTCCTATTCTTACTGGGTCTTTGAGACATTGAACCTATAACCCATAATTTTGGTCCTACTGTGCCATTAAAACTTGTGGAAAATGAGGTATATTTTTTTCTTAAAATGAAGCGGAATTATTTTAACTAACTATAATTATTATACTAGAAGTAAAACTATGAACCATCATATATATACAATAAACCTTTAGAGTACAAGGTAACAAACTTTCCCTTGACATACTTGAGTTCTCACAAACTCATTAATTTACAAAATAATTATACAACGGTTTTCAAATACAAGCACCAAATAATATTGTTTCATTATTACACAAAACTTTCACTCAAGTATATAAGAGGCTCTTATTCATCCTGATCATCCTTATCGACAACCTTTTCCTCTAAAGTGCGCTTTAGTGTCCTTTAAATAAAATCTATTGTTTCATTACTAGTAAATGCTAAAATTGTAGGTGGACAACCACAATGAGATTTACATCTCAGTGTTTGAGATCCATAAATGAGACATGTGATGGCTATGGGTTTTTGTACTTCCCCAATTTAATGTATAAATAAACAATTGAATAAAATAAACACTTGCATTAAGAATCATAATTTATTTCATAATTAATCATAAATTCTATAAACCTAACGGATCGTTAATTCACAATTAGTTCCAACTCTAATGAGCATTCATAATTTATTTGAACTCTAATGAGCATTCAATTAACATCTTATCAATTAGATTTTAACTTCATAAACTTTATCAATGAGCATTCAATACATAAACTATAAATAATTTCTTTTATTTTCTTTTCCTGTTATGTTCTACTACATAAGCCATGGCCTTTCATGGGTTCGATGGTATTTGTTGCTAAGTTATGAATGACGATTGCATAATGGTTTCAATTGGAGAGTGGAGGTTAGAACTTACCTGAAGGAGTTGTCTAGGGATTAGATATAGACACAATTAATGAAACTTGGACACACTTGGACAAACTTGGCAGGGGTTGGGGAAAGAATAAGAGAAAATGTGGTGCAACAAAGATTAGTATTTTTGTTAACTACCATATTAGTCATCATTTAAGTTGCGTCATAACTTGGATTTGATGAGTATTAATAAAAAGGAAAAAGACATAGTGAAGACGATAAAATATCTTGAGAGAATTAAAATTAAACATGACTTGCATCTATGTGTGGAAGGCAACAGAGTTGTTATGTGCATGCATGTTTTGCCATGAGAAGGGATGAGAGGATGTAGTCTTGCAAATAGTTGTAGGATGTGCAGTTGTTAGATGACTATACTTATAATACTCCTTGATGTGTGAACACTGATGAGTGAAAATAAGTGGGATGAAAAGCCATTATTGTCATGTCTTGTCACACAGATTATTACTGATTGGCATTAGAAAGAAGTTAACATCTAATGTTCATGTAGCATTAACTAAATTATGCATGTTCTTCAAAGACTTATGCTCATGAGTACTAGATTTGGATGTGCTGAGGAGGATGGAAATGGATATTGCAATAATATTATGCAAATTTGAGCAGATCTTCCCATCTACTTTCTTTGATGTAATTGTTCACTTAGCAATGCATTTACCTTAAAGGGCTGTGCTAGGTGGACTAGTGTAATTTCGATGGATGGTTTCGGTTGAGACATTTTTGGGTAGGCTAAAGTGCACAATTGGGAATAAAGCCAAAGTAGAAGGGTTGATAGTAAGGGCTTATATAAATGATGAAATTTGACATTTTGCTCACTGTATCTTTTTGGGGTTGAGATATGTTTTAATTGACAAGAACAGAATGCTGATTTTGCTGCCAACCACTCTACTCGTGAGTTCTCTTCATTCTCCCAAAATGTCGACCATTGGGCGCACAATTGGGCTAAAACTTAATTGGTGTAGAATTTTATAAAACTTAGTGGTATGTGTTGAATAATTGTTGTGAAATTAATCTATATCTCTAGTATGCACTCTTGTAGATTAATTTGTGCATTCCCATGTTCGGCTAACTCAGTTAAAGAAAACTCCATTCATTGTATGCTATTATTTCAAATAGTGAGCACATGGATGAACTTAGACAACAAGGCATAGAGAATGTAGAGGCTAAGAATGAAGAAGAATTTTTCAAATGGTTTGATCCACATGTATGAAATCCATGCTAGTTATTAATTCTTTTACTTCATTTTAAAGACACTAATGTTTTGTCATTTTATATTTTACAACTACGTGACTACAATCCATAACTAGTATCTTCTAAGTTGTATGTATTGGCATGTGGTCCTTCAAAAAGAGTCGTTCGATATACTGGTTGCATAGTTCAAGGTTATAAGTTTCATACCATGGAGCATAAACGTAATCAAAATACTCAAAATCGTGGTGTGTTAGTTGAGGGTAGTCATGTGAGTGAGGATATTGACTACCATGGTATTGACGCAAGACAAAATAGAGATTATTCTGCAGGCTAGTTTCAACATATGATTAACACAGAGAAGAGAAAAAATTTGCTTAAAGCACAGAGAAAATTTTGAATAATATTGATTAATAGTAAAATTTAAAATTATTTTATGAAGCTCACAAGCTGGACTCAAATAGTTGTAAAATTAAAAATTATGGCCAAAAATGGAAAAATCTAAATTATTGTATGAGAAATAAATACAAAAATAAACAAGAATCCTACAAAAATTTGGTCAAAATTAGAAATCAGAATCACTTCTAAACTTGAAACTAAGTATTTACTAATAAGGAAATAATGAGCATAAATATATGATTTGGGAAAAAATAACTAATATTGTAAATATATATGATTCGGGGGAAAATAATTAATATTATTCTGAAGTGATTTGGGAGAAAATAACTAATACTCTATATCAATTTGGGTTTGCACCAGGTGTCATATTTGACATTATTGAATTGAAATACCATGGTAAAAATGTAACATATTTATTTAAATGTGATTGTTGAGATCTAGGTGATGATTAGTTATCAATACATAGTAAAAGCCACTTCACTAGTGTGAACATTGTATGTAAGTGGTATGAAGATTCCATTCATATTGGCTTGTCAAGCGACCTAAGCATATTACTTGATTGATCCAATGAAAGAGTCTAATGTAGATAGTGGAGAGATAAGGTGGCGAGTGGTACAACAATGTGCCTTTTAGAATATTTAAGATGCACCAACAGTTGTGGATGATTTTAGTGACGTTGAAGATGACTCTTCGAGTACATAGGCTTACCAAAATAATGTATAGAGTATGTTTTTGTTTAATTTGGTGCATATGAACTAATCCCATTATGCAAGATGATGTTCCACCCAAACATCTCGATGCATCGATATTAAGTGATGTGCTAAATGAAGATGTTGAGGACTCTGAAGCAGAAGATGAAACAGAAGAAGAAGTAGAAGAAGAGGATGAGGATGAAGATGGAGATGATGAATATGATGATGAGGAAGAACCCACAGATGAGGAATAAGGCATGAACGTCGTTATTGAATAAGATTCTAGAACAAGCATGGACAATATGTCTAAGGATGATGGATAATAAATGTAGTAAATATTTTTTTTGATTAAGTTGATGTATATATTTTTCATAATCACTAATATGCTAATCTATTTACAATGACAATAATTACAAGAATGCCATAAAAAGGCAATGAAAAAATATGCCTCTGCCTCCAAGTCCAAAACTTGGGGACTGACTAATTGAGGAGAACACACCTATTGATACTCCTGAGGTAGACTAGCCGACTAATGGCTGTAATTACTTTGTTTCATATTATTGACTATCTCTCTATCCTACTTAGGAAGAATTTAATGTTTCTAATACATTTAAATACATTAGCTAATTTATTACATCATTGTGGATGTGGCATAACACGTGTAATGGGGTTGGAAAAAGTGTGGCGGAATGGGAAAATCAAGGTTAATATCCCCAATGATTGTATTGGCGGTGTGGATGAAACTAGTGCATGGTTGTCCCTTATGTTGGGAAAACAATTAGAACTTGTGCGCCTTTTTACATGAGATCTTTGTGAGAGGTTCCGAATGAGGTTAAGGACCACATTCAGAGTAGAGTTCTAGTGATTTTATAAACCTTTAAGTTCTTACTTAGAATTTATTAGTTTCTTTGCAACTTGATGTTATCGTTTCAGACAATATCTTAAGTACTCACTTTTTAGAATGAATTCTAACTCAATTTTGGTCATAAAGATGATGTATGAACTATGAATGAGTTGATGTCTATATTATTTAAGCATTACAATGGTAGGTGACATGAACAATTTAAGAAATTTGAGATGTTTGAGGAGGGATCCAAACACCTTTCCAAGAAATGAATTTAGACAATTTGGAGAAGTGCTGTGAACTTTTCTCAATCCCCGATTATCAAGTAATTATATATATATATTTTTCTAAATCATGTAAGTTATGTGGCAATTTCATATGGTATAACTTGACTTTGTTAATTATGCATTTAGCACTTGAGTTCTATCAATGAACATAATAGATCAAATTTGACAATCCACCATTGGGCAGGGTTGAGGTCATTCCAATGTATTGCATCGAAAATGGTAATTAGTTATTCCATCTTTTTGTGGGTTAGTTTATAAATAAGTGCTAATATGTTTTTGCTAATGTGGTTTATTATAAACGTGAAGATTTGACAATTTCCCCCTCATTCCTATGTATGCTACGACTCCTACTAATGACAATTGAGAGTGGTTGGTCCTGTAGTCAAAGAGAATTAAGTCATGGCATATTTAGTTTTTAGAAAATTATTTCTTTTTTAATCACTTTATTTTTTATCTTACTAATTACTCCCAAAATTTTTGTAGTAGAAAATGATTTAGTTGCAATATACTTATGAAGAATCATCACCCAATGACATCGACATATTTACCTAGGTCCTTAGGACCAAGTTTGGTTATGGAATGACCTGACCCAATAATTCTAAGGTCGAGATATTAATAAATTTTATTGCGCCTAAATTATATTTAATGGGCCATATTGGACAAGCTCACAAGTGATAAATTACTAAGGTTGATTAGTAGTTTTAGTTAGACTTAATAACTATGTTAAATCTCATTTATTATTTATTAAATAAGTTAGACTCATTTTAGAATTTAAATATTGGCCATTAGAAATTTATTTCAATTTAAAATCATCACTAATTGAAGTCTCTACATGATCTTAGTCATTGTCAATCCTATATTGAATGAACTACTAGATCATGTTTTTAAATTCAAGCTCTCTTCTTGAATGATTGTGACAAAGTTCAACTAGAACTCCTCATCGGCATCTTATTCTAATAGGGATACAACTTTACAAGTTATCTTCATGTTAAAACTCTTTAATCAAGTCAAACTCAAGCTGGTTGTCACCCTCTCCCAAATCTCTCTATAAATATCTCCCTTCCACTTGTTATTTGGAAACAAATCGTAAATCTCACAGCTTAGCACTGTGATCAATTTTTTGCCAAAAATTTTAGTAAGCAACACTACAAGGTTAGTAGCATGATCATACCCTTACACGTATGTACGGTAAATGATATGTCTTTTTATAAAATTATCATGCATGTATGTCCTCCATTGGAAGCCCCTTTTTATTACCCAGGTCATAACAAAAATTATGAAAATCCATGATTTTACATGAATAATTATGCATTAAATTATTTATGAAAATTCATGATTTTATGACAGGAGTTATGCATCCCAAGATTTATGAAAAGTCATGATTTTATGTGAAAGTTATGCATTAAAATATTTATAAAAATCAATGTATAATTTTATGTGAAGAATTATGCATTAAAATACTTACAAAAAAAATCACGATTTTATGAAAGAATGTGATTTCATTTGACATCTATGATATGAAAAGTATGCAAGTATGATTATGATGAAGTATGAATGATAAGATATGTAATGACTTATGCTATGATATGAAGACGGTAGTATATGTTATGGGCATATTGCATTATCAGGTTGTACATGTTGGTAGTGAACTTAATGTATCTTCCTTATGTATGGATTCCACAACCTGTGGTCATGAGCAGAATCGAATTCTACTTAGACTTACTAACCCTAACTCACAGGGGTCAATAGTGGATATCAGCCTATGAGAAGTGAAAGATAAGTTTATGTTCATGTTATTTATTTATGTATTTATAAGTATGCATATGTTTCAAGAGACCCTATGTTTATTATGTTTACTGTATAATGTGTTGCTTATTAAGTATTTGACTCATTTTTGTATTTTTTTCTATATTTTTAAACCACCCTAGGTGATGACATTTATGAGGCTGGGATTGCAAGACAGGACTTGGCCAAGGGAGGTGAGTTAGAGGCCTAGATAGTTTATATCATGCTCAGTTTTATGATTTAAAATTTAATAAGTTATTTTGATAAGCATGTGCGGCTTTACTAAATTTAAATAGGTGCTTCCGCAAACTCTCGTTTATTAAATAAGTATTTAATAAATATTAAATTTATATATTTATGGGATCTTTCATATCTAACACTTTGTTAATAAGATAAAGTTTTTAAGTTAGTTTGGTAGCACACCGGTTTCCCAAAAATTCTAAAAAGGACTTTATTAGGGATCGGAGTATTATAGGTTATGTGAGAGGATTGTGATGTTCTTTCAGCATTTGGGTTCAACCACTTCGACTTTAAGTTCTAGAGTGAATAATCTTACCAAAGATTTGGATCCTGCATGTCAAGAGATTGAGTAAATGAAAGAAATAGGGTCTATTGTCTTTACAATTAGAGCTGGAAATGCATTTGTAGGAGCATCAAATGGAAAAGGAGGAAAGAATACGCATTGAATTCTAACAACCAATTTAGAGAGATATAATGGTGAAGATGGAACATGTAATGTTACTGTAGGCTGTAGCAGAATTGCAGCGTTCGAAAGAACAAGAAGAAATGATGTTGAATCTTTTTATTTCTTCGCTAAGCTTTGCAAACAATTTTAATTATTGTCTATGTATTTATTATACAATTTGGATGATTTCAAATATATACTTAATGGCACAACCGATCCTCAACAACCGGATAAAGTTCAATCAACAGATACAGCTCAAGATAGTGCCACAACAACCAGATAAGGCTCAAGTTCAAAACAAGGTTGAAGATAAAGATCAAGTTCACGGCAACCAATCTGGGAACTAACAAACTATTTGTAAAATTCAAATAATTTCAAATGTTTGTAACAGAATTGGTTTATCCAAAAAATATCTATAAATAAAACAGCATGTGATCCTCCTGTAATTAACAGAGGAAAACATTTCTTCCATCTATCATTGTTTGATTCTTTAATACTATATATCTTTTAGTCCGTATTTCATAGGTTGTATTAACTGTACATTCGAATGTAAACCTACAATGTTCGAACTTAATCTTTACATTTGATTTGGCGTTTAAACAAAAATCAATAAGAACGTGTGATGGCAAATGTTCGAATGATAAACCGAACGACGAAAATACAACTATCACAAAAAATATTTTGTGACGATTAAACAATAAACCGATACAAAACCCATTTGGTGACCCACTTATTTTGTCGATTGGTTGGGTGACGGTTTTTCCATCATGTAAAGTATTTAGTGTCGGTTTTGTTTTTATTTTTTTGTGTGATGCGCGCGTTCAAAAGGCCGTATAATCTGTTGTTGTAGCGCAACAGTTACGCATCCAAATATATATAGTGGCTGCAACTAAGTAAAACCTCCATGAAGAAAATTTATTTTTAAAACTTCAATGCAAGCCACTTTAAGTCTTTAATCCATCAGTCAAGATAGACGTTTCTGAATAAGGATTAGTATATATTATAAGTCGTGTAAATAGTTTTAATTAATTGAGTTGGTATATGGAGAGCATCCAAAGGATATGGTTTTGATGAAATAATTCGTTATCAGACAAGATAATTTTATAAATATGCGATAAAATTCAATTTATTTGGTCTCACTCAAGTGTCATCAAAAGTTTAAAAGATTGTACGTGCCACTAGAGTCGACTATACTATATAAATTTCGTGTTGTGGTGGTCAGGCCTAGCTACTTCAAAACCTAACCTTATGGTAGTGGCCAAATAGTGTTTGGAACTATGGATCGGATATTGCAATAATTTCAAAAGGAAAGAACTTCCACTTAGCCTGTTCTTAGATAATAAAGCTGCACCGTATAAAATTCTTGCTTTGTTTAAGTTTGCATGCATAGTACTTATCGCAAAGCATTATCGAGTAGTGAGTCAGTGACTATGACAGCCACGGACAAGCAAGCGCGCGCAGTCTCGGCTCCGATCTATCCTTTTGCTTTCTTCCTATATTAATTTTTCTATTCCTTTTTATTCCTTCTCTTTTCTTTGATCACTCGGTTTTCTCCTTAATTTTCTTCTTCCCTTATTTTTCCTTGTCCTTTCTCGCCACTATTTTAATTTCTCATATTTTCCTTTGGTTTTTTGTCCTTTTAGTCGAGTCTTTAGATCAGAGGCCGTACTCTCTGCCCACCATTAGTCTACGTGCATTCCACTATCAGCATTGCCATGCTTAATTGAAACTGAAACACGAGAGTCCACTAATGTTTTGCTGAAATTCTTTTTTTCTGTAAGTCATGCAAACGAATCGGTTGGGTATAGTTTGACCATTGACAAAGTACCATTTGGCGGAAAGGGCCATTGATGACTGTTATTTATTTGATTCGATCTTCTCGACACATCATCATTAGTTTCTTTTGGATTGCACTTGACTATTTGGCATTTGCCGAGTCAGATCATACGGTTGAAGTGGACATAACAAGAATCTAGGATTTACCAACGAAAATCAAGGAACTTTGCTAGCAAAACTTTTTGGCACTCAGCTGTATATTTAAGGAACCATATTTTGTACAATCTCTTACACTGCAACCCTATTTCCTTCCCTCATAGAAAATGGAAGTTTGGAAAGAAAGTTTCTACAAGTTTTGCAGAGCTATAGTCTTTGTCTTATTGATTCTAAATGCCAAACCAGTGGCAACTTCTAGGCTTTTGAACACAGAGGCCACCATGAATGCTGAAAAAAGTCTAGTTCCAAGCTTAAGAGCTCATGTTCCACCATCCGCCCCTTCTTCTTGCACTTACATTCCTAGGAATGATCAAGGGGGTCCTTGCCCGAACCTCCGGTGAACTTCAGCTAGCTCTACGCATATGATGGATATGGTGTATCGATTCATTTTGGTTTTGGTGCAACTTAGTCATCAATTTCAGTATCTTTGTGCTTTTGCAAAAAGAGAATAAGGTTGAGAAGTTGTGTTTCTGTATTCTCCTATCTGGACTAAAAAAGAAAATCCTAAGCAGTTATTTCCAAATGAATTGTCTGGACTATAATTTTAACGGTTTTATGTCTTGGGTTTGAGATTATGGGATGAATGCGCGCGACTGATTTATGATAATATTATTTTTGTCATTTAGACTTTTGGTGCTGGAGTAGTACTGGAGTATTTAATTGTGATAAATTAATGACCTTATTTCATGTGGATCAAAAGTACTCTATTAATTTGTTTCATAGCTAGGTTTCTTCTTTGCTCATTTTTCTTGTTTCCTGCCTCCACACACATACTCACAGACACTACTTTTCCTCACGCCGCACGAGGCAGTGAGACACCACAATCTTTTCACTACCTAAGAGCACTAGCATTAGTTTCTTTATATGCATATTCAAAATCACAACTTTTGAAGATTGATTTTACATATAAAACAAAACCCCCACATTAGATTATGCATTTTTGAATCAAATAACAATAAAATATTATTTTTTTATTTTTTCTTAAAATTATTATTTTTATATATTTTACAATTAACACAATGTGTTCAAAAATACAAATTCCATATATCTAAATATTATCAATTTTATATATCAAAATGACTACTTTTATCAATAAATATTAATATATACTAAAAAAAACACTTTGTATCATCAACTTAATATAAACTTAATATATCAAAATCATAATAATACAAATTTCACAAAATTAATTTTAATGGATAGGAGAGAGAAAAAATAGTAAAATAATGTTTGAAGAGTGAATTGTGGTTCTTCAAACTTGAATAAACACTATTTATAGTTTTGTAAAATTTTGAAGATACATAATCCAATGTAGACCAATTTAAAAGAATATTATGCAAATATGAAAATGAATATGAGGATACATAAGCCATTGCCAATACTCTAACCCAGTGGTTCTCGTAAGCACTCATTGGAGTCCGGCAAGCTAACCCATTTATATATATATATATATATATATATATAAAGACTTTCTGAATAGGGCCAAATTGATGCCACCATCTTATGAACCAAAGGGGAAAATCATATTTGAATTTCTTGTCAAAATTAAGGAACTAGGAATGTGTCATGTCTGGGGTTTAAAATAATATGAATTTGTACCGGACATCAATGTGATCAAAGTAGCAGTAAGCAATATTAGAGTTATGAAGTTTTTTGGAAGTATAGCGATGAGTTTCCCATTTTTCTTCAGTAGGTAGATTTGATATATAAGCATTGTGGTAGTCAATTTAGTCCTTATCAGTCTTATCGAAAATAGATTATATATATATATATATATATATATATTTGAGAAGCAATTACAGGATAAAATCAATTGTCCAATATTGTCCGCTAAGGCCTTCTTTTTGTTTTTTGGTTGTGGAAAGGTGGCTGGGAGTCTATTTTCATGTGAAGGTTGTTGAGTTTAATATTGGACCATTGGGACGGCCATGCCCAGTACTCGACTATACAATATAAATTTCGTGTTGTGGTGGTCAGGCCTAGCAACTACTTCAATACCTAACCTTATGCAGGTAGTGGCCAAATAGTGTTTGGAACTATGGATATTGCATTATTTTCAAAAGGAAAGAACTTCCACTTAGCCTGTTCTTAGATAATAAAACTGCACCGTATAAAATTCTTGCTTTTTTTAAGTTTGCATGCATAGTACTTATCGCGAAGCATTATCAAGTAGTGAGTCAGTGACTATGACAGCAACGGACAAGCGCAGTCTCGGCTCCGATCTATCCTTGCTTTCTTCTATATTAATTTTTCTCCTTAATTTACTTGTTCTATATTACTTTTTCTCCTTAATTTACTTCTTCCCTTATTTTTCCTTGTCCTTTCGCGCCACTATTTTAATTTCTCATATTTTCCTTTGGTTTTTTGTCCTTTCAGTTGAGTCTTTAGATCAGAGGCCGTACGCTCTGCCCACCGTTAATCTACGTGCATTCCACTATCATCAGCATTGCCATGTTTGATTGAAACTTAAACACGAGAGTCCATTAATGTTTTGTTGGAATTCTTTTTTCTGTAAGTCGATCAAACGAATCGGTTGGGTATAGTTTAACCACTGACAAAGTGCCATTTGGCGGAGAAGGCCATCGATGACTGTTATTTATTTGATTCATCTCGACATCATCTTTAGCTTTTTCTCATTGCACTTGACCAGATACACCCCTGCCTCCGCTGCGCTGCCATTGTGTCACCACCTTTGTAAGCCATGTGACCATGTGTTATTATTATTTCTTATTTAGTTGCCATTATTAATTATTCATAGATTTTTCCACTTGTAGTGATGTTGACGCATGCACACTTGCGAGATCTCTTAGATAGCACGCACGATCATCCAAAATTTTTGAT
Source organism: Carya illinoinensis (assembly GCF_018687715.1). NCBI lineage: Eukaryota > Viridiplantae > Streptophyta > Magnoliopsida > Fagales > Juglandaceae > Carya > Carya illinoinensis. The sequence goes on from NC_056754.1 coordinate 38,991,515, forward strand.
CCACATAGTAATTAAAACTCTAGACTGACCCTAGAATTTCTAACAATGTAAAATCTTAGGGGAGACCATGGTGCACATCTTAATTAAATAAATGTCACCTGTGTGCGTAAATGTGATTTTTGGCGTGAGTGGTTTTAATTGAAGAAACTCTTTAGGTAAAAAATTACGAAGAAGGGTAATTTGGTCTTATTTTTATTATTGTTGTCCCGAGTTGTTGTATGCATCCATGTTTGAAATTCTTGGTTGTTGACCTATGCTTTTACTCGCTGAGATTGCAAGACCTCATTGTAGTGTTCCCACCATGGAACCGTAGGCTTTGATGCAGAGATGGGTTTGAGCATGATGGACTAACCCCACTTGAGGAGCAATGACTTGGGATTTTTTTTTTTTTCGTTGTAGTTGAGGGATTTACTTTGATCAGTTGGATGACTGTAATATCTTTATGAAGGATTTCTTATTTGGTTGTAAACTTTAAATTTTCTAGTACTTAGCTTTTAGACTGCCTTATTGTTTCTTTGCTGCGTATATTAAACTGTACACATATTGTATATTCTCACACACTTGCACTTGGTGATGGGGTGTGTGACCTGAGTGGCCCTCACCCCGGTGTCGTGACTCCTACCAAATCACACGTGGGGTCAAGGGCATCGCATCTTATTTCATGTGAATCAAAAGTACTTTATTTGTTTCCTGGCTAGGTTTATTCTTTGCTCATTTTTCTTGTTTTTTGCCTCTATACATACTCACAGACACTACTCTTCCTTGTGCCTGATGCACCACAATGTTTTCACTACCTGCCCTAGTAGTTCTCATAAGAACTCATTAGACTTCGACAAGCTAACCCCTTTATATATATATATATATATATCTTTATAAAGACTTCTAGAATAGGGCCAAATTGATGCCACAATCTTAGGAACCAAAGGGGAAATTAGATTTGAATTTCTTGTCAAAATTAAGGAATTCTACTTACTGGTTATGATCATAGTAGAAAGACTAGTAAACTAAGAAGCTTTCAAGACAACTATGTCTAGAGTGTGGAAATGCAAGAGCTGGAGTCAGTTCTCAGAAGTTGGAACCAACAAATTCTTGATAGAGTTTAATCACGAGGAGGACTTACAGTAGGTGTTAAGTGGCATACCATGGTCATTTGATAGATGGTTATTGTGTCTCTAGCCTTTTGAAGGCCACAGGACTATCAATGAGGTCCTCTTTAACATAGAGGTGATCTGGGTGCAAGCATTCAATATGCCACTCACAAGCATGACACATAAAGTAAGGAGTCAGATTTCTGGAAATATTAGGAGAGTGATGACTGTCCAAGCATATGAGAGGGGTATAGGCTGGGGGAAGTTCTTGAGGATGAGGGTGGAAGCAGACATTTCTAAGGCACTCCAGAGGGGACTTTTCTTGACATTCGAAGGGAAGAAGACTTGGGTGTCTTTCAAGTATGAATGCTTGCCCAACTTCTATTTTAAATGTGGTGTAATAAAGCTTGCTTAGAAGGAGTGCTCTGTTGCCTCAACAAGCAAGGTGAAGCTACAATATGGCACTAGGATGCTTTTGCCTCATCAGGCATGCTAGTGACCTCTGCAGGATGACTAGCAAATAGGCCCATTGGGCTCAAAAGAGAGGTGACCTAGATGATGATAGAAGCTACAACAACAGACTTCAAGGAGCCAAAGACTGAGCAGGTATATGCTTTACATGCTTACAGCACAGATATAGTGGAGGCTGGTGTACAGCCCCACCCAATGCTATGAGTTGTTTAAGTTGGAACTAGCACTGTTCACCGGCCCGATAAACACACATACCGACCCGACCCGATAAGGATGCGTTCCGCTCACCCGATAACCGATACCGACCCGATAAGAATTCGGCATAGTGTTTCGACCCGGTTTTTTTTTTTTTTTTTTTTTTTTTAAATGTGTATATATATATATTATACTTGTAATGTGTTAGGAAGAAAACCATATAGAGAACTTTCTAAGAATTTGTCACATGTCTATTTGTTTTAAATGCAGATTATTTTCGTATTAGTAGAATTTATCTTTTCATGAGAATAAGATGACAAATGCAAATTATAAAGCATTCCCACCAAGCAAAACTCTTTCAAAAAATTTCTCATATGTTAATACTAATGAATAGATACGAAAGTTTTGCACAATTTCTCGTCTTGTACTTAATAGGATGATGCCAAAAATATAAATTAATTTGGTAAAACTGTTGATTAACTTCAATGACTTTGGCTACATTTTCTAGAAGAAAAAAAAATCCATTGGATATAATGATTGCAAATTAGTATCAACTTGATTTTTTCCAATCATTCATACAACCAACTTCTTTGCCAATGCTTTCTAAACCAACGTTTTAAAAAACAAATACAAAAAATAAACCAATAATGTAAAATCATACTAAACCAAAAATCCATAGGTCCTATTTAATTTTTAAAATGCACAAGCGGCTTCTGTATCCATAGGTCCTACTCCCAAAGAATTGTGTATTCTTCAAAAAATATTCAATCAGCCTCATTCAAAATATTCTTCAAAGCTATCTCTACAAGAAATAAAAAATAACGTTAAACATATATTTAATTGAAAAGACTATAAGAAAATATTCTTCAAATATAAATCTTACCGGTTTCTAACTTGTAGCTTTCATCATCTTCCATTACATCTTGGGAGTCATAATTAATGGAGGGAGCCATCAACCAGTTTTGTGTGCAAATAAGAGCTTCAACTGTTGTTGGGGCTAATGAGCTACGAAATGAATTTAAGACCCGACCTCCAACGCTAAATGCCGACTCAGAAGCAACAATAGATATCAGAATAGCTAACACATCTCGAGCAATATTGGCAAGAATTGGATATCTGATTGAGTTCACCTTCCACCATATTAGAATATCAAAGTTGGGTGTCGATCCTTCAACACTTTCCATGAAATACTTATCTAATTCTGATTTAGACTCTACCACACCTTTTGATGCTTGATATTGCTGAAACATATTGAATATATCATCCTCATCATTATAAGAAGTGTTGCTTTGGGTCTCACCAACACTTGATTGGCCCCTACTTGAACTTACATTGGATTTTGAATATTGCTTGTACATCCGCTCAATCATCCTCCTTAACCAATCAACAAGTTCAGATGCTCGCTCATGGCCAAGAATATTTGTAAAACAAAACTCCAAAACTTCCAACTTGAAGTGAGGATCAAGCATAGATGCAATAAACAGCATTTTGTTCAATTTCCCACAATCTCCCCAATACTTGTCATATTTCAACAACATCCTCTCTGACATGATTTTCAGCACATTACTCTCACTCATGGAAAATTTGTTCAAATGTTTATAGATTGTAAATATTTCTTTAATGAACAAATTTGAAGTTGCATAAACTGAGCCTGAAATCCGCAAAGTCATATCATAAAAAAGCCTAAAAAATTGTACAAAAACCTTGATGGTTTCCCAATCATGTAAAGTTGGTATTCCTTGTCCAACCTCACGTAAATATGGGCCAAACTCATTGTCTTCATCTTGCAGCACCTCAAACGCCGCATAATATTTGAGAGCCGCACTCAACATTAGATATGTTGAGTTCCACCTAGTTGGAACATCAAGACAAAGAAGCCCACCACCCAAAATATTTTGTTTCTCTGCACATGACTTGAACTTATTAAGTCTTCCTGGGGAAGACTTCACATATTTAACTGCATTTCGAATCTTCACAATTGATCTATCAATTTCTTTTAATCCATCCTGGACAATGAGATTCAAAATATGTGCACAACATCTTATATGCATAAGATCATTGTCTAATACCATGCAATCCCTAAGTTTAGCAATTTTCCTCAAATAATCAATAGTCGTGGTATTAGAAGATGCATTATCGACTTTAATTGTAAATATCTTCTTTATACCCCATCCAAGTACAGATGACTCAATCTCTTTTCCTATTGTTATCCCTTTGTGATCGGGAACTTTGTTAAAATGTAAAATTCTCTTATGCAAGATCCAATCATCATCAATAAAATGGGCTGTTATGCACATATAATTTAGATTTTGAATTGATGTCCACATGTCAGTAGTGATGCAAATCTTATAATCAAATGCCATGAACATGTTCTTCAACTTTTCTTTTTCTAACATGTACATTTTCATACAATCTCGCATAACAGTAATGCGAGAAGGAATTGGAAATCTAGGCTCAACTACGGCCATAAAAGTCTTTAAAACCTTGTTTTTCTACAAATCTAAACGGTAGCTCATCCACAATTATCATTTTAGCTACCGCTGACCGTATTTTCTGTTCGTTGTACTTGGCAAGTCCAACACTAGGACTACTAGTTGTACCATCCACCCCCATTTTCCTAGTGCCGGTCATTTTTGATTGGGGGTTATCCCTTCCAACCCCACTAGTATTAAAAGCTTTACATCTCTCATTATGGTACTTCAAGGATGAAGTACCTTGTCCTTTAGGATGGCATAACAAAACCTTACCACAATAATCGCATCTGGCTTTGGGCTCATCAGGATCCTCGACATCCTCAACCCTCGTAAAGTGTTGCCATACTTAAGATCTACTTCGTCTTCTTGATATAGGAGGGCGAACTTGAGGACTAGTTGTAGGGAGAGAGCTATCCAAAGTTGGAGGTAAAGTGCTATCCAAATGAATCACATTGGGCATTGATTTAGACTCAGATGAAGGCATAGCAGCACTAGATTCCATAGGGTTCAACTGCAATTTGAGATAATACCACAAATTTGTTAACAAAAATCCCAATACATATGATATAAATATTGATAAAAATAAGGACTGCACACATATAAAAAGAAAATCCTTATCTTTTTTTATTTTTTATTTTTGGTGGCTAAATGAAAATATTATTTAAGTTAGAATCTATGTATGTGACTTTCACCTAAATGAAAATATTTTATGGATCGGTTATGAAAATATTTTATGGCTACTTCACGTTTACATTATTTTCTCAAGACTGGATCCCACAGGCCTGAACTCCTACCGGAGTTGCCAAATGCCTTCCAGTTGTTTATAGGTGTGATTTTTTGTGTATATACTGCATGTGTTTGAGTGCTTTCAGTTATTAGTTTAGTGATTGTATAGAGAAATGTTGTTGCGCTTTGTTGATGTCTAATGCCACTAGCTAGTTTTACTTGCATATCCAATGTTGACTTACTGGAATGTAGTTGGGTAGCTAATCAGCGATGATAAATAAAGCCAGAAATATGGCTATACAAGTAATGTAGATTATTTTCCATAGCTGTCCCAGAAAGATTTTCACAAATGGAGCTTTTCATGATTTATATTATGAATTTGGCAATGTGAATTGCAGCATCTAAGCTTCAGTTGATTGAACTATGGGATTCCCTGGTTAACCTGGACCATTTCTTTCTATTTGGGTGTGAAATGAATTAGAAGAGGGAGGCTGCACAGAGTTGATGGTCCCCCCCCAAAAAAAATACATAAAATGGGGACGACGAGCAGGCTCATTTATTGGCTTACAGAGTCACAGTTAAATTAATATGAGCAAGCGCATTTCTTCCCTTATGAGGTCAACTACAAAGCTCTCAAGAATTAGTTTGACTTAAATGAAGCCACAACAGTTGTCTTAAGTTCTTAACTGTCAATGTTGGATTAAAAAAAAACTGTCAAACCTGAAACCCCCAAGTAATTACTAACTCTGCAAAGTGCAAACACAGTGACGGATTCTCTGAGTCACTTGAATTGCATGACCAGTGAAACTACGAATAGAGTGAACAAAAGCATATTCTTTTGCGATATGAAGGGCATGATAAGAAAATCATGGAACGTAAGAGAGACTCGAGAAAATTACCAGTAGGGAGCTGGGGCAGGCGAATTGTAAATAGTCAAAGCGCTTGACTGAGAACACCCAAAGTCCTAAGGAACGAAAACCGGAGGATTAGATCGAGATAATGGAAGTGAATAGAAAAACCAAAATGAAACTCAATGCCGTTTTGGGCATACCTTTGATGCGCTCAATCGCCGGAGACAGAGCAAAGTCTGGTTCTGAAGTTTGGTTTCGGTCTGGTGGAGACTTGAGAATGATGAGGGAGAGCTTTGAGCAACAGAGCAATGTCGGCAGGGAGAGAATCACTGCGAGTTTGCGAGTGCGAGCTGATTTTTGTGCAGAAAATGGGTATCGGGTATTACCCGATTAAAATGGAAACGGTTACGGTATAACCCGTTTTCGATTATACATGCAAACGGGTTGGTATTTTGGTACAGTTCGGGTCGGAAAAACGGCCAGGTCGGGTACATGGGTTATTTGAACAGCCCTGGTTGGAACTGCTGAGGGCTTAGGAACCCTCGGACAGTGAATAATTTGCACCTTATGATGCAAAATAAGTCCCAATCCTTTGTTTTTCCTAATGGAAACAAAGTAAAAAAGATAAAAAATGGAATCTGTTAAGAGATTTTTGAGCTATGAACACAGCTTTGTGGTCAATTTGAAAGGGGCTTGTGGGGGCCTTGCTTTCCTTTGGAAAGAAGGAATAGAGGCAGAGGTTCTATCTTACACTTAGTCCCATATCTCACTTTTAGTTAAAGGTTTGAAAGAGGATGTGACTTGGCATCTAACTGGTTTCTATGGAAACCCAAATACAACAAAACGACATGAGAGTTGGCAACTTTTACAAGCATTGACACCTATTGTAGCAACAGGTTGGCTGTGTGTGGATGATTTTAATGAGATACTGAGTTATGGAGAAAAAATTGGGGGGCCTTTGAGACCTCATAAACAAATGGAGATGTTTCGAGAAGCTGTGAATAGATGTGGCCTTAGTGACATGGATTTTTCAGGCAACAAGTTCACCTGGTCAAATGGCAGACCAGGGGGGCTTTCACCAAAGAAAGGCTTGATAGGGCTTTCTACAATATTGATTGGTCAGACCTGTATAATGAATCAAGAGTCTTCACTCTCCATGCCCTTAATTCAAACCATAATCCATGCCCTTAATTCAAACAGAAACACCAAGCCCTTCAAATTTGAAGCTAGTTGGTTACTACATGAAGAGTGCCTTACAACAGTAGAGGAAGCATGACATGCACCCAGATTGGCAAGTAATAAAATGAAATACACCTCAGAGGGTCTGAAACAACGCATACAACAGCTACAAAATTGGAGTAGGTAGACTTTTGGAAACTCAAAGAGGGTTATCAATGAACATATGACACTCCCCTCTAAACTGCAAGAAGGGAACACAAGTCATCTAAATGAAGAGATTAAATAGGTGCAAAGAAGGGTGGATAAGATATTGGAAGCTGAGAACCTCAAGTGGAAGCAAAGGGCCAAACAGAGGTGGTTGATGGAGGGTGATAGGAACACAAAGTATTTTCCCCAGATTGCTTCTTATAGGAGGAAAACCAATCCCATCAAGAAACTAGTTGACAATAATGGCCAGGTTATAACCTCGAGAGGGGGAATCAGTGACATTTTCAATGAATACTATATTGACCTGTTCTCCTCCTAAAGTCCCAGCAACTGTATAGATTGCTTTTCCTCCTTGGAGACTCGAGTGATTGCCTCCCAGAATGAAATGCTGATCAAGCCATACTGCGAGCAGGAGGTTGAAGAAGCTCTTTTCCACATGAATGGCCTAAGATCTTCAGGACCAGATGGGTTCTCTACAATTTTCTACCAAAAACATTGGTCAATAGTTGGGCCTCAAGTGTGTAAAGTTGTGCTGAATGTGCTAAATTCAAGCGGCAGTATGGGAGACATTAATCGCACCTACATTGCACTTATTCCAAAGAAGAAGGTACCCCCAAGAGTGACAAAATTCAGACCAATCTTTCTATGTAATTTACTCTACAAACTCATCTCTAAAGTTATTGCAAATAGATTAAAAAAGTGCTCCCTTGTATCATCTCACCCTCTCAATCTGCCTTTGTTCCTAATAGGCTAATTTCTGATAATATTATTGTGGCTTTTGATACTTTGCATTCAATGAAGTATAAAATGGCAGGTAAATAGGGCTACATGGCTTTAAAGTTAGACATGAGCAAAGCTTATGATAAGGTGGAATGGAGTTTTCTAAAAGCTGTTCTTTACAAGCTGGGTTTCAGCAATAATTGGGTGGAGCTGGTGATGAAATGCATTGAGATAGTTTCAAATGTGACCTTCTAGTAAATGGTGAACCTCAAAAAATTTTTCTACCCTCTCGAGGCATTAGACAAGGTGATCCCTTGTCACCATACCTTTTCATTCTGTGTGTAGAAGTCTTGAGCAACTTAATATACAAAGCTAAAGAAGTAAGGCTCATACATGCGGTACCAGTTGCAAGAAGCCAATTGAATCACCATAACTTTTCATTCTGTGTGCAGAAGTCTTGAGCAACTTAATATACAAAGCTGAAGAAGGAAGGCTCATACATTGGGTACCAGTTGCAAGAAGCCAATTGGGGATCTCAACCCATCTTCTCTACCTCATATTCAAGTTCTCCCAACTAAGCAGATACTTGAGACTCTTATGATCAGTGAACACGTCGCACTTTTCTCCATACAGGTAATGTCTCTAAATTTTCAATTTGAAGACTACTGTAGCTAATTCCTAGGTCATGGGTAGGATAATTCTGTTCGTGATCCTTGAGTTCTCGCAATGTATAAGTGACGATTCCTCCTTCCTGCATCAGTACACATCCTAATCCCATCTTGTAGGCATCACTATAGACCACATAAGGCTTATGAGGTTTGGGTAATGCTAACACTACCGCTATGGTCAATCTTCTCTTCAACTCTTGAAAACTCCTATCACAATCCTCGCTCCAAATGTACTTAGCATTTTTCTTGGTTAATGCTGTAAGGGGTGTAAAAAAATCCTTCCACAAATCTCCAGTAATATCCTACTAGACCAAGAAAACTACGTATCTCATGGGCATTCGTAGGATTCTGCCATTCGGTTATGGCTTATGTCTCGGTAGGGTCTACGGCTACTCCCTTACTAGATATTGCATGTCCTAGAAACTTCACCTCTCAGAACCAAACTTCACCTCCCTTACTGAGTTTGGCGTAAAGCTAGTGCTCCTGTAATGTTTCCAATACTAACTTCAAATGTTCTCTATGTTCTACATCACTTCGAGAATAGATCAAAATATCATCAATGAAGACCACCATGAAACTATCCAAGTACTGCCTAAAAATTTGATTCATCAATCCATAAATGCTGCCGGAGTGTTAGTCAATCTAAAAGGCATCACCAGGAACTCGAAGTGTCCATAACGAGTTTGGAAAGCCATTTTAGGAATATCCTACTCCCTGATCTTGAGTTGGTGATATTGAAGCTCCTTGCTATTGCTCCTATAGATCATCGATCTATGGCAGGAGGTACTTATTCTTGACGGTTAATGGTTTAACTCCTGTAATCAATGTAGATCCTCATAGATCCATATTTTTTCTTCACAAACAAGACTGGTGCACCTTGGGGGATAAATCCCTTATCTAGGAGTTCTTCTATTTGAACCTTTAGTTCCTTTAATTCTGCTGGGGCCATTCTATAAGGTGCCTTGTGCACAATTATTGGCTCCAGTTCTATAACAAACTTAGTTTTCTGATTTGGTGATAACCCTAGCAACTCATCGGTAAACATCTTATGGAAATATTTTATCATAGGTATTCCCGGTACTCCCCTTGGCTTCTCAGTCTTATCTGTTGCAACTTAAAGATACACGGTAGCTCCTTCCAGCATACTCTTCTTGATTTGGCAGGCTGTGGCTGCCAATGGAGTTGACTCGATTATCTCCCCCTATAATAGATCCTATCTTTGGTAGATAGGTCAAATATCACCTTCCTACTTCAACAATCTATCTTGGCGTAATGCTTGAATAACCAATCCATTCCTAGAATAAAATTAAATTCCATTAGATGGAAGATGATTAGGTCGGCTTTCAATATTAGGGTCGTGACCTCCAAAGAATAATCTTTAACTACATGTGTGCAACCAAATACCTTTATGTTCGGAATATCTACAAGAACCTTTTGAGGTAAAGGCTCTACATTCAATCCACATCGTCATATAGAATTAAAAGATACGAAAGAACGTGATGCTCCGGAATCAAATAAAGCACAAGTTGTGTATTGCAACAATTTAACCTTATCTATCAAGATAACTAAGCTTGTCTAGGGTTTTCAAACACACTTACTACTTATTCAAGGCAGATTTCGAGATATTACCAGTAATTACTCCTACGTCAATGGCTTCGTCAGCCTCTAGATCCACCTCTCCTGGAGTGATGGCATATACTTTAGCCTTTACTAGGGTCCTTAGCTTTCCACCAGGTGTTGCTCCTCCAAGCATGGTACACAGACAATCTCGGATTAAGTGGCCCTTCTAAACACATCTCAAACAAGTTGATGGCATAATGGGAGCCGAATTCCCAATCATTATTTCCTTTGCTTTATCCATCGTGGCGGGAACTCTCTCCTTCTCTGTACTCCCTCCTAGTGAGTAAAGCATTCCACTTTTCTACTCAATGTTGACTTGAGTGATCAAACTTCGTTGTTCAACCTCCGCTATCGAAGCAACATTGACCAACTCTTGAAAGTTCTTGATCCTTAGACACTCGACATGATTACAAATTCGGGGTTGCAGTCCTCTTTGAAACTTCTTGGTTTCATCTTCTGGGTGCCAATCAAGTGTGTAGCAAACCTCCTTAATTCCAAGAATCTAGCTGCATACTATTCCAATGTTTGATTGCCTTGAGTCAAATTGGAAAACTCTAACTCCTTTGTTGCTCAATTGATTCCATAAAGAATTGATTATCAAATTCTTTCTTAAATCTTTCCCAAGTAAGAGAAGCTATATCTCCCAATTCTTGGACCAACAATTGCCCCTTTGTGTCCCACCATATGTCGGCCTCCCCTTGAAGCAGGTGCTTGGCATATTGTACCTTTTATTATTCGGTACATCCACTAATATCAAAGGTCCTCTCCAATTTGATAAGCCACTTATTGGCTATCAGGGTTCCCTTCATCCCCATGAAGTTTGGGTACCGATAAACTAAGAATCTCTAAACGGACATTCGCGATTCTCTCCTCTAGGTGGTTCTTGCCTAGTATTCTACCCTTGCACCATCTGGTGTGGCACAACCTTTGTCATTTGGTGGATTACTTTTGTGATTACTTGTCCTCCTTCCAATGGAGGATTCCTTCCCTCTTGGTCCCTCGATCTCGGAGAGATGTCCTCACGTCTTCCACCAGCCATGAACTTCTTTCCTCTTGAAATGCACAAAGTCAAAGCTCATCAGTCCTACTCCCATTATAGGGCAAACCTTAGCTTTGCTTCTTGTCCCAAAGCATGCACTGTACCATACCATATACTACAAGAGTTCATACATATAGTTAAAAGATTCAAGCCTTATGTTTGGTACCATGTTTCCCTAGGACAACTTGTGGGTTTGCCTAGGGACGGAATTGCACTGATATCACCATCTATGACACCCCCACTTGGGATTGAACTGTGACTGAAGTGTCGAGACATGTGATTCAAAGCTACATACCATTGTACATGATAGTTAAGATGCAAGCTCCTAGAATGTTTCTAGCAGTATGTAATAAATTGTAGCAAAAATTCACATAAAACTAAGTAAGATTGAGAGAAATTTGTTTCAAAATCATGGTACCATTAGAACTAAATATCCCCAAAATAACTTCATTGTTTAAACACCCAAAATACAAAAGGGTACAAAATCAATAATCATTTCCCTCTTTTAACATTTTTACGTTGCTACTCAAAACCCTATAAGGCCTTCTTTATTTTGCCTTGTCCTCAATGATAATTTTCTACACTATCCTCGAACAACTTAAGCACTTCGCAGATGAATTGGTTGGTGGCTTCTAGCCTATCCTCTAAAGATGGCTCTATCGAGTGCTTAGGGCTCTTCAGGGCTGCTTTGACTATCAAGTGAGCTCGCCTCTTGCATTTCTCCATAATTGGTCTCTTGACCTGTCCCAACTTCTACTATTTCGAATGGGGAATGGTAGTGGAAATTGCCAAGATAAGATTCTAGAAAATCTCAATAGGTTAACGCATAATATATAAGCATATAAAGGCCAACTATGAAAATGTATGCATAGACATGTACTTAATTTGAGACCTTAACACATACATATACGTTACAAAAAATTAGTGAAAAAAAATCATGTTTGACCTTTCTTTTTAGAAAACACCTATCATCTTTTCTTAACACATATTATTCATAACATATGCTTCTTCTAACATGTAGGTGGACACCTCACAGCTCCTCTATGCACCGTGGGGTCCCTGCTAGTTACTGCATCATTTTTCGGCCCACTTGACCAATAGTAACTACATCAAAGCACTTATCATTATGCAGTAGTTTGCACTTTGCATTGACTGCATCCATCTTATGGCACCCACTAGCTTTAGGTGTTGCCATGAGATTTATCATACTAAAATTACTTTAATAAGTAGTTTGAAACATAAGTATCCACAACCCGTAGCTCAAGTTGAGAGCTTGGCTCTTTGTGATTTTTCCAAAATTCCAATAGAAATAAAACTCTAGAACAACCATAACAGAAAGAAGAAAAATGATGGAAGTGTGTATTCTCCACCGAAAATGAAAGCTAAAGAAGAATCTGACTTCCCCACACACTGTCTCTGCTCTCTCAGATATACCCCCAACAGAATAGCCTTTCTTCTCATGCCCCTCTTCTTGTCCAGTTGTCATAACATATTTGTTCATTGCTGCCATCCATATAATTTTGCTCATCCTCTCTCCACCATCCATTTTTGTTTCAGTTCAGAATATGTGTACTAAAAGGGCTACATAAATTCCTTTAGTATATCCCCCGCTTGTACGTGACACTTAGCCTAAAAACAAAACATAACTATCAAGCCCATGATATGCCCAAAATATCCCTATTTTCATACTCACAAAAGACTACTCATTTGTAACATAAATCCCTATCTAACAAGCAAAACCTGTTCAATTAATCCATTTAATTATGCAAAAATTAACAATTTTTACCACTAGTCATTGAATCTCCAACACTTTGTTGACCACATCATTTTAAACTAGTGTTGTGATTATGCCTATTTAGTGTGCTTTTAGGTATAAAATATGTTTTAAGTATTTAGTATAATTTTAGTTTGGTACATAATATTGCTAAAGAAAAAAAATTATTAACTGTGAATATTGTATAATGTTAGATGCATATTGTTAGAAACATTACATTTTATATGTCATGAACAGGGATAGATAACCTTATGTTGTATATCTCGATGCTTCAAATGTTCGTTTGATCCCAAGCGAAATTTGAGGGCGTCACAATATTCATCAGGGAATCACAATCAACAAAGATTATGTAGGACCAGGATTCATGATGAAAGTCCTAATGAGACATCCTCGACAAAAAGAATACCATCACTGCATAATCTTATTCTTCAAGGGGATCACACCATGCAAGTAAAGCATCTTTGGCCTTATAAATACACCCCAAGTATGTACTACAAATACAAATTTCATTTGATAAAGAGAGCGGGGCCCCCCTCTGACTTTTCGGTCTTAAGGCTTTTCGGTCTTGTTGCAGGTTGACTGGGAGTGCCATCGACATTACTATAAATTTCATCAAACACTTACAATAATTTCTAATGAGAACTTTCTTTCTATTTGTAAATGCCAATAACATTAATTAGAAAAAGTACTGGAAAGAGGTCATGGCCACAGCTAGTTGGAGTAAAGGGAGAAGAAGTAGTAGAGACGATTGCAAGGGAAAATTCAAAGGTTGGAAAGGTCGACAGAGTAGTACTGAAGGAAGGTGGTATTAGTATACATGATGGTGACCATGGATTTCAGTGCTAATAGGGTAAAACAATAATTAAAGATAGGATATTTTTGGATGAATGCTTTGCTCTCCAGTAATCGTATGGGGGCATCCTGCCTTATATTTATAAACAATATAGTTGATTACAAGATAACAATTGAATGATCCTCACTTAGTTTGAATTAAATCTATCCATATCTCTATCAATATTTGAATTTATAAATTATATATCTCTAGGGTTGATCTTCTCAAATTTATGTTTATCTTTGTATTTGACTCGGTATGGAGCATTATCAATTACACACCCCCTCAAGCAAAGCAGGGCAGTAGCCACGTGAAGCTTGACTTTGAGTAAGGTAAGCCATGGTGAAGTTAGAGGCTTTGTCAACACATCTACCACTTAATCCTTCCCAGAGATGAATTGAACATCTAACAACTTCTTTGAGACCTGTTCATGCACAAAATGAAAGTCTAGCTCTATATGCTTGGTATGGGCATGAAAAAACAGATTAGCTGTCAAATAGGTGACATCGATATTATTGCACCAGAGAATAGGAGCATGGGGCTGGGAGATGCCAAGCTCATGACAAAGAGATTGTAACCATATGATCTCAGCTGTAGTATTTGCAATGGCTCGATATTCGGCTTTCGTACTAGACTGTGCCACCGTGGTTTGTTTCTTGGAACTCCAAGATACAATATTATGACCAAAAAAGATGCAATAGCCGCTAGTTAATTGCCGATCATCAGGGGAACCTGCCCAATCAGCATCGGAATAGGCTATAAGCTGTGAGGTATGACTTGGTCGGATAAGAATGCCATGATCGACCGTGTATTTTAGATAACGCAATATGCATTTTACTGCTGTCCAATGAACTGTCGTTGGTCGATGCATAAATTGATAGATTCAATTGATGGCAAATGAAATGTCGTCTCTTGTTAATGATAGATACTAAAGTGCTCCAACTATGCTTCTGTAGAGTGTTTTGTCTTCAAAGGCATCCCTAGCAAACATGGTCAGATTATAAGCAGTGGACATTGGAGAAGCAATTGGTTTAGAATGAGTCATGTTTTGCACGGTGTAAGAGATTTATAATATATCTGTGCTGAGAGAGGAAAAGACCTTCAGGTATACGATGAGCCTCAACACCAAGAAAATAATGAAGATCTCCAAAGTCTTTGAGAGCAAATTCCATGCCAAGAGACCGAATAACCGAGGACACTGCAAGTGGAGAAGAGCTGGTGATTAATATGTCGTCCACATAGACCAAAATGTAAATCATTATTTGAGCACTCTGATAAACAAAAAGTGAAGCATCTGACTTTGCATTGGTAAAGTAAAAGTAAAACTGAGAGATAGAAGCCTATCACTGAGGCGTGAATACCAGGCCTTGGGTGCATGTTTTAGTCCATAAAAGGCCTTATGAAACCTACAAACATGATCGGGATATTGAGGATGTATAAAACCAAGAGGTTGTTGCATATATATATCTACTCATTAAGAAATCCAAGCAGGAAGGCGTTGGTGTTGTCGAGTTGTTTGATGCACCATTGTTGACTCACAACATGAGAGAGCAAGAGGCGGATAGTAGTGGGTTTGACTACGGGACTAAATGTGTCCTGAAAATCCAGTCCTTCTTGTTGATGATACCCTTTAGCCACAAGATGGGCTTTATATCGATCAAGTGTGCAGTCCGGCTTTCTTTTGATTTTATAGACCCAACGACATCTCATCACGTTCATGTCGTTGTGTGGTTTAACAAGTGACCAAGTGCCATTTTAAGCAATGCATTGAACTCGGTATTCATGGCTTGCCACCACTTCACAAGTTTAGAAGCATGAGTGAAGGAGGTTGGTTCAACCAGAGATAAGTCGCCGGTAGCCATTAACGCTCTCGACAGAGGATAGCGCTCACAACCATCACGATACTACTTGGGGTTTTCAATGTTATTCTGGAGTCGAGTTTTCATTGGATAAGAACGCAATGGAGGATTGACTGCTACGTTGGGCTGAACTGACTCCAGTGTTGAAAGTGTTGGTGAGGTGGCCGTATGTGAAGGTGCACTTAAGACATGCGAGGGTGGGCTGGGAGGGTTAGGTGGAGGTGGAGAGGGTGTTTCAACTGGTTGTGACACATGGGGAAAGGAGTTAGACACTTGTATTGTGGATGGTAAAGGGATTGGACGATTTGGAACAATGATATACTTGTGTATGGTTTCTCTAAAGGGGAAAGTTAACTCATTAAATATGACATGTCAGGAGAGGAACACTCAGCCAAATTTGGGTTCAAGGCATTTGTACCCACGGTGATGAGAGCTATATCCAAGAAAAATGCAATGTTGAGAATGAAACTGCATTTTGTGACGATTATAGGTTTGGATATAGGGCCAACACTCACACCCAAAGACACGTAGAAATGAGTAATTTGGTTGTTGTTGAAACAATTTTTCCAACGGAGATATGTGGGACAAGATGGAAGTGGGCAAATGATTTATAAGGTAGCAAGCCATTTGGAAAGCTGAGTCCCAATATTTTTATGGTACTGATGCATGTGAGGGCAAGTAATGTGATGGTGAATCCCAAGTGTGTTAAAATTTTTTATGAAGGCTTCATAATTCACCACCCCAGTCAGTTTGAACCATTTTAATTTTTGTGTTAAAAAGACGCTCGACATGTAGATGAAGGAGCGGAAAAGGGGTGAAACATTAGATTTATTGAAGATAGGAAATAACCATGCATATTTACTAAAATGATCACAAAAACAACATAATATTTATTTCCTTCAGAAGATAAATAAGGAGATGGTTCCCATACATAACTGAAAATAAGATCTAATGGACTTTTGGAAGTGGCCATGGACATAGAAAAAGGTAATTGATGGCTTTTACCTTGTTGGCAAGTAGCACATATACCATCAAATTTATTTGATGACAAAGGTAATGAGAATTTAGAAACAATGCTACAAACTAATTGCATGGAGGTGTGACCAAAGCGAGCATGCCAAGTGGTGAGTGGAGCGCTAGTGGTAAGGAGTGCTTGAGATTTGACATGGGTAGACATGGTGGAAGGGAAAGGATAGAAACCAGATTTAGCTTTGCCGCACAGCAGTGTTCTCCTCGTGGCCTCGTCCTTGATGCAAAAATTATCCCCATGAAATTCAATGAAAACACCATTGTCAATAGTGAATTTACTTACTGAAATTAAATTCTTTGCAACTAAAGGCACATGCAAAAGATTTTTTAGTAAGAATGAATTATAAGTGGAAGACAATTTAGATGAGCCAACATGAGTGATATTTAAACCTGTACCATCACCAATTTGAATTTGGTCTGGACCATGATAGGGCTCAGCATTCAGATTGAGGTTTTGTAAGTCATTAGTGAGGTGATGAGTGGCTTTAGAGTCAGCATACCAGGTCACCTCCTTGTTGGAAGGAGCCGTAGCTGTGAACGTAGTAGGTGCGGGTTGAGTGCTCTAAAAAGATCGATCAAGGTGACACCAACAAGAAAGAGTTGAGTGACCAAATTTACCGCATACTTGACATTTGACGTGAGACGACTGAGAATTGTTGGTGGAGTTACCTCGACCTTGACCACCGCCACGATTGCAATTGTTGGAGGGATAACGTCCGCGGTTATCGTTGTTGTGAGCATCATTCAAGTACAGGGTACTAGAATTAGAAGCTTATATAAAAATAGAATTTTAAATTCCAAAATTCAACTTCTTTACATAGATCTTCTTAAATATATCAAGATGGTTCATGTGTATTTTTTGTATACTTTTGTGCTAATTTTTCCTCTTGTGCTTAAATATATCAAGAGGAACATTTGTATATTTTCTGTATATTTTTTCCTCTTTTGCTTAAATATAACAAGATGGTTCATGTGTCCTTAATGTGATATTGGTTTTTCTCTCTGAATAGGTATCTTGGTATACGGCTCAATAGGGAATGGGGAAGAAAATACATCTGCAAGACCTACCAATACTACAGTAATGCTTGCCAACACTACTGCAATATTTTTACGCTTTTTTTTTTCAATCTAGTTGGAGGGAGACTTTCAACATCATGGCAGGGATGAGGATAATTCATGATGTAGTTTCGCATTGATGATCATGATTAGAATTAGGGTCGCTTTTTGTATTGGGTACTGTCCCCCATATGAGAATTCTGTAACTTGTCTTAATTTGAAACATGAATTATGTACAATAAACAGTGCAGTGTAAAAGTGCATGTTGTAACTCGGTGTATTTTGTAAATGTTCTTAAATTTGGATCTTGTACATGATGTATTGCTTTAAATATGTACTTGATGTATTCTAAATTCTGGAATTTGTTTACTTAAAAATAAATAAAATGGAACTTGTATTATATGAGGCGATTTTTGTAGTCAATATGGTGCATGGTGCATCGATGATCAGTCTCCACCATTATGGTATGCCAGAAAATGAATTCTTCAGCTTATGAATTCTTCTAACTTTCATTCATGATCGCATACTATTTAAACAAATGACTCAGCATTGCATGCATCTTCAAATAAACCACAAATAAACCAATTAGCATATGTTGAGTTTATGTTAAATAGGTTAAAATTACAAGAGAGGTGTTTATTAACTTTAACATGCATATTTGATGGGACCATCTAATTCAGTTCCTAATTCCAACAATTTTGTCACTGTACTGTTAATGTCCGTCACTGTGAATGATAGAAGTGGAGAGTATCCATTCTGCAAGACAATGGTCACTGTGAAAATGGATTAGCAACTGAAATGTTCAACATCATTTATATTGGTTTTTGGATTGAGCTATGGCTATATATGAATGAATATAAATTGAGAAGCTAAATAACTCAACATAATATTTAAAAAAATGACTAAGCTAAATGAATACAATGGTAAGAGCACATATCAGGCTTCCTACTTCATAAATACATTAATCTGAATAACTCAACATAAATTAATGGAAAGAAATACACCAGTTAAGTTTCCAAACTAAAATAACAATAAAGTATTGTACTTCTTTAACTTGTGTGTAAACAAATACAACAAGTTAGAAAAAACCATGCAACTCCCACAACCACTACTTGGCTGCAACTATTTCCATAAATCTTCAGTTCTGCAAGTGTCTAGACTGCTGTCCAATCCTATTTTCAATCTTCATCATTATTTCTGCAGAAAAAACAAAGAAATATATATGAGGGATGGATTAAATTTATTGTATTTCTACTATGATAGTTGTTATTGTATATGATAGTTGTTATTGTATTTCTACTAGGCTATGCCTATTCTTTGATCAATAAAACTTGTTTACTTATAAAAAAATAAATAAATTATTTTCATTGGAAGAAGATATGGAGCAACTTGCCATTTTTATGCTCAAACTATATATTTGTGCAAATTTGAAGAAATGCAACATCTAACACAACTTACACATAAGAACATAAATGCGAGAACAACATATAATTTTCATGGGTAGGTGATGGATAGGGGCTAGGTTTTAAACTAACTTAGCAATCCAAAAATCAAAGTATCGTAAAAGACATAGGAATAATTCCTATGGGTACCAGCTTGGCTGATACAATCATCATCAAATCCAAAAGCCAAGGCACCCTAAAAATTTTATTTAGCTAAAACATAAACAAACATGCAACTCTAACGAACTCGGTCTACTTCGGTTTGTATTGAACTGGCCTAGTGCTTCTTCACTTTTGCTCCCCAATTTTCTTTCAAATAAAGATTCCTAGCTTCATGGCTATAAATAACCTAATGTAATCAAAAGCAGTCTCACTGCTTGGTGAAAATCCTCCAAGTTTTGATACTTCCTCACCATCCCTGGACACTTTTTAAATGTAACCATTTCTATTTCAGCTGGCTCAACCTAGAAGGTGGTCCATTCATCACCAAAAGTCAAAATTTCTTAGCCTAGAAGGTGGTCCATTCATCACCAAAAGTGAAAATTTCTGGAAACATTTTTAATGGGTCCCCTTTGGATGCAACTCCACCATGTACACCATGCATCTATCCTGTCCATTCCAACAAAAAACCATTTTGAAAGTTAACGCTCAAAATAAGTTTGTCCAAATGAAGCTACAAACAATAAACCTGACACAATTGTCTCATAACCTTGAAAAATAAGTTCATTCCAACAATAAACCATAAAAATGGCTTGGACTAACAAGAACACCATTATTACCTCTTTCTCACATAACTAAAGATTAGTAATAAAATGGAAAGAAAACAGACCTTTGCATGTTAGCTAGTGTCTCATTCACCTACTGTCTCAACTTGTGCTCCTTTTGGGGAGATAACTCCAAAATCAATGAATCATCAAGAGTGGGCCTCTCCATATTTACAATAGGTGAAACATCCTTGCTCTGATCTTTGGGGTTAGAGTCTATTGGTGCCACAATTTCCTCATCAACATGTGGCGTGATTTGATTACCATATTCTTCAATTTTAGCATCATATAAAAGAAAGAAAGAAAGATAGGCTGAATAATAATAGAGACTGAACAATAAGTATTTGTAGAGCTTGGCTATATTCGATCTTTACTCTCCACAAGTTTCCAAGGACAAAAAATAAGATTTGGTTTGAACATCCTCAGAGGTCATAGGGCATTCCGATGATGGGGGCACATCTTTCTCCAATTTTTTTAATAAAATTCAAAATAATAAAGAAACCAAACAATAGAGAAAGGAAAATTACTCCAAACAGTGAGAGAAAGAACTAGTAGTGCCAATTGACTTCCACAAGCATTGATTAGGGCTTAGAAGCTAAGAAACGAAAGGAGGAATTAACCTCCGCAGAGCTCAGGGCTAAATCGGTCCATACTGTGTTTCCTATTCATACATTAATTCTACCCAGCACTTCATTTCTATGCCCTAGAAATGAAAATGTATGTATATCTTGAACTTATTTCGTTCTAGATTCTTGAACAAAAAAATCGGTAATAGGGCACCGAATCCAACCAATGCCTACAATGCCCCACCATATGATCTTGCTATTCATAAAACTTTTATGCATAGAACGTGAGAGTGGGAGTATATATCACTACAAGAAAAATGGCTATTTGCGGCTATTTTTATTTCCGGCGATAGAATTATGGTCGCAAAAAGCCCATTTTTAAACTTTGGTAAAATTTTTGTGTCAATTATTAAAGTAGCCGCAAAAAGTACTTATTTCCGGCTGTTTTTTTGAGCCGAAAAAAACCCATTCTATAAAGCAATATTGTCATAACAAAATGTCCGCCGTTATTATCAATTTGTTACGGCGACTTTTTGTCTTATTAAGGCGACTTAAAAGTTGCCTTAATAGATTTTCTGCACTTTAGCCCTCGCGCCTATTATTTTCCCACGATTCAGACATTTTCCCTCTCTCTCTCTCTCTCTCTCTCTCTCTCTCTCTCTCTCTACACGGGGGTTTTGGTTCTTGGTAGTGGCGCCGTCTTCTCGCCACCGTCTTCGAGCCGTCGTCTCACCGCCGTCTTCTCGCCGGTGAGTTTCTTTTATGCTCCATCACTCTCTCTCGCTCTCTATCTCTCTCTGTCTCTCTCTGTAAATGATTCGTTTCTAAACGAAAACAATCGGTCGTTTCGCTTGTAATTTTGGGGTTGATAGATGTATCTAGTTTAGTTGTTTTACGTTGTGGTCTTTGATTTTAAAATGTACCTCTCGTGATTTACACTTTTGGACTGTATAGTTTGCTTATAAAAGGGGAAAAAATGGAAAAAGATTTATTTTTGGCTACTGGTTCTGCTTAAGCACGATTTTCCTGCAACTATGGTGCTTCATTCCTACAAATACACATGTAAATGCATATACAAAAACTCTGTAATTGTTGCTGCCATTTCAGGGAGGTAAAAGTTTGAAAAAAATAATACTTTGATTTATAATGAAAAAAAGGAGTGGTAAATGGGATCCACATTGTTTGTGAGTGATAAGTTTTGTAGTTTATAATCATTTTAAGGGACTCCAATGCTCACACTGATAAGTTCTTTTGAATTATAAATTCATATGTGACTTGATCTTTCCTTGGATAGTTAAAGGACAAAACTTAATTTTCTCTCTTGTGAAGTGATGGAAAGCTAGACACAGAAAATTGGAACTAGAAACCCGATTTATTTTTGCTAGGTGATAGTTGATTACCATGGGGCAATAATTGCAACTACCATGTATCATGCCTTATATCCATCAAAATAGATACAATTTTTATTAATGCTCAGAACCTGCAAACAAAGTTGTCAAATACGGGTATATCCCACATACTTCTCCCACGAATAACTTCACAGGAAAGGGAATATTAGCAACACCACACATTAGATTCTGGCATACTTTTTAGTTCGTTTCAATATCCCTAGATTAATTGGAGCAAGCCTAAGCCATCCGATCACTTTGGAAGATCCAAGGCAGTCAACTGTACCTAATTAATGTAGGAAGAAAAACTAAAGATTGTGGACTATATATTGCTCCCAAAAGTTTGGCAAGACCACATATCAAGAGGCATATCAAAATTGCGATAGACAAGTATGCACATGTTCTAGAAGGCTTTTCATTGGTTGAATAAGTAGCAAACATGGAGGGAAAAAGAGAAAGAAAGGAAAAATAAAAAATAAATCAAAGCAATAAAAAGGGTAACTTTTATCGAATATGTAATGTGCCAGTAATTTTGTAGATTCAAAACTTAAAATTATGCTAGCTTGAATTAAACATTGACAACACCATTCCATACAGACCTTATTGAGGTAATTCATCTGAGTGATGACACATGTAGCCACAACCAACATGAAAAACCATGTCTCTGGATATATTAACTGATTCTTTCCCTCGAAAGTTAACTTTAGTGAAGTTCCAAGGGCTTTCACACTCATCACCTGTGCAATTATTGGTGATTACACTCACAGGAAGAAGAAAAAAGGACTGCATGTGTAAGTTTTGCAATCCAATTTTAAAAGAAGATGGGGCTTCAAAAGCTAAAAAAAATAAACTTCTCCATGGTGTATAAATCATGAATTGGAGAGCTAAGTGGAACTTCCCAGAAGCCTATCCAAAACAAAACAAAAAATGATGGCTTATCTAATAAATAATAAATATATTACTGATTTTTACTTATAAAATAAATAAATAAATTACTCCACCAGACCTCCATAGTTGAGACAAACTTAAAGTCAATACTAAAACTAGAAAAAGGAACTGGAAGTGAAGATATTCAAACAGAGTCTACCAACATTTTATAATAATCATGTCAAGTAAGGTAGGATTTCACACTTCCATTCTGATAGGATTGAATCTTGTTAAATATGTTTAGAAAAAGAACTATTTGATCTTTGTGGAAGTCTGTAGAAGTTCAATAGCATTGTTTGAAACGATTGTAAACTATTAATGAGAGAGAGAGAGAGAGAGAGAGAGAGAGAGAGAGAGAGAGAGAGAGAGTGAGAGAGAGGGAGAGATAGAGTGTGCATCTAACGTGCATATACAAAAATATGTGTCAGGGACTAATATAATTAATGATAATAAAAACTTAAATTCAAAGTAGCATGAATATAGTCCAGATTAATAGTTAATAATATAACTTGTAGAGTTCGGAAACTGGAAGCATGCTACTTCAAATATAGATATACAAACACGACGACTAGAAACTATTATTTTCTATTGAGGTACAAAGGAAGATGTGAACAAAAATAAAATACAAACTATTTTATAATCTCATCTAACTCTAGAATTTAAGCATTTAATATAGAAAATAAATTGGCCAGAACCAAAACATCTTTATAGATTACAAATTGCCTCCTCATAAAGAAATACCAACAAACCAACTTTATAGCTATAAAGGAAAAATATATTAATTAGACATTAATAGTTGACATTAGAAACTATGATTTTATATATATATTGAAGTAAATACAGCCTAGCTATCTATGATTATCCCCTAGCTAGAAATCTGCTTTTGACTTATAAAACCCTAAAGTTATAGATAAGGGTACTCTAATCTCAATCCTATCTTGTCCCACATGATCTTTGTTTCTTTTACTGAAATGACGAGTCACTAACTTCCAAGAGGATCAAAGTTCGATCGGATTATCATGTCTATGGCCTTATAATTAATTCTGGAGCCTTTCTACCACATATATGTTCTGTTTTCAGATTTGAATGTATTCAGTGAGTCAGTGAATACAGCCTATGATTTTATTGAAGTAATAAATTAATTAGACATTAATAATGGTTGACATTAGAGACTATGATTTGAATTGAAGTACATAAGCCTAGCTAATATCCCCTATAAATCTGCTTCAGACTGATAAAACCCTAAAGTTGTAGGCAAGAGTACACTAATCTCAATCCTATCTTGTCCCACATGATCTTTGTTTCTTTTACTGAAATTACAAGTCACTAACTTCCAAGAGGATCAAAATTTGATCGGATCATCATGTCTATGTTCTTATAATCAATTCTGGAACCTTTCTACCACATATATGTTCTGTTTTCATATTTGTATGTATTTAGTGAGTCAGTGAATATAGCTTATGATTTTATTGACTTGTTCTAAATCAATTAGACATTAATAATAGTTGAAATTAGAGACACTGAGTTTATTGAAGTAAATAAGCCTAGCTAATATCCCTTAGAAATCTGCTTTTGACTGATAAAACTCTAAAGTTGTAGGCAAGCTCACACTATCTCAATCCTATCTTGTCCCACATGATCTTTGTTTCTTTTACTGAAATTACGAGTCACTAACTTGAGAAAGAGGATCAAAAGAAACATCGGATCATCATGTCTATGGCCTTATAATTAGGTGTGGAACCTTTCTACCACATATATGTTCTGTTTTTAGATTTTAATGTATTTAGGGACAAAAAAATATATGGTCATGAGATACCAAATTTATATATGCCATTGTTGGATCGTCATATATTGTATGATACGATTAATGCTGCACATGCATTTGTCACGCCCATCGATCTACCTGCGTATATGCATGTCATCATGTGGGTGCTTGTCCTATTGTTTACCATACTACCCAAGTTTCTCACCACTCTATAATCTATATGCATAGCCCACTGCTAATGGTAACAAAGCAATATCCCAGTCATATTTCAAGATAGATGCCTATTAGGCTAGTCTAGTGGCCATTAATATAGGACACCAGAAGACCAAGGTCGGGACATCATGTTTTACTGTTGAAAAACCTGATCCCTTTTTTTGGTGCAAGATAAGAAGTAGAGACCACCTTTTAAAGCTTTCGATTAAGAATATTATGGTACGTACGAGCTTGCAAAAGAGCTCAGTGCATGCCATCGAGCTTTGAAAGGACTTGTTCTAGTACTTTGAGATTGATTTGATCAGTTGAATTATCCAATATTGTATATGAAAAAGAGAAGTGGTGGACTGAGCCGGAGGTCTTTTTATTTCTCTAGTCAAGAAAAGTATGGTAAAATAGATATTGGAATAATTCCATGGGGACACTAGCCAGGCAAATTCACCTAAATCTATTGAATCTGTTCTATGTGCAGTCAGGAATAATATGGACTAATAATAATAATAATATTTTGAATGGGTAGCAACTTATACTTATTCAACTACTAAATAAAAATGTGTTTAGCTTTTAAGCCTTTTATCTAGATATTATTTTTGCATTTGGTTCAGATCATTTTGTTCTTTTCTGCTTGTGGAAGTCTTTAGTCTCTTCAACCATCTTCCATTTCTTATATCCTTGATTATACACTTGATTTTGTTCTCCTTTAATACACACTTTTGGTCACAAAAAGTGTAATTTCTGGTGTGCCTAGTTTTATTATTATCAATTAAACCTAATTTTCTGTTTTGAATTTATATAATCTTCTTCTAAATTGGACTTTGTAAATCATTTGGGCATCCTTTCTGAAAATCATATGCTGTTTCATTTAGTCTTCTCAAATTCATTTGTAAAAAGTGACTGCTGGCACTAGATAAATTAGGTGAATCTTGACTATATATTCATGCATGGAAAACCCATTTATTCCTATTTTATGTATGCACATGGACCAACTTACTATATATTCAGATTAATATATATAGTACCCTTTCTCAGTAATATGTTTCAACAATACTACTTGCCATGTTGGATTTTTTTTGAAATGGAGTTTACTCTGATCAGAATCCAACAGTCACAAAAAACCATTGGCTAATTCCAAATAATTTGTAGGAGAAATCTTTAGATCAAGAGAATGCAGTACAACATTATTGGAACAAATCTATCTCTCCTACTTTTTCCTCTTCCCATGTTTCTTTTTTTTTTTTTATTGTTCTTGCCAACTAACTTAACCTATGGTGAACGTGGCATTGTGCTGCATTTATTCCTTATTAAACAACTCTTACACCTCTACTTATTTCTAGATGGACAAGAGTTGGATGCAAATCACTGATAGATTTGGATCTAGGGAATATGCTAAAGGAGTGAAGGAGTTCCTTACCTTGGCCCAAACTTATGCTACAAGCAGAATTAACTGAACGTGCAGAAAGGTTTGAGAAAGCTGCTTCAGATTATAAGGGCCAGCTTGATGACTTACGAGCGAATGTCATGATGCTAATGGAGAGACAAGTTGAATACGACAAGTTCATGGAGAGATATGAGTCAGAGCGGCAGATGCAGGGAGAGTCTCATAGAGAGACTCAGGGACCTGCATAGTTAATATTTGGCCATGAACCATTTTTTGTGAATTTTGATAAGGAGATGAAGGTGAAAGTAATATACTTTTCACAAAATGCCTCCTACTTAGTTAATATTTTGTTTAGGGTCTACTGGTGTGGGATAGGTAGTGTAAGGTTAGGTTTTGTGGATATTTTGTAGCTTATGCCATTGTACGTTTCTCTAGCCACCAACTACTCACATGGAAGTTATTGGTCATTGAATGTCAAACTACTACAACAAGGTAAGTAATGTCCTACACCCATAGGCTTTTTTATTATCTAATTTGAATTCTTAACGATTAGCATTGCATTTTATTTGCATGTTATGATTGAAATCGATTGAATAGTTTAAGAAAGAAAATCATCCCTCTTTGGTGCTACTGCAGTTTTGATTTCTCCTAAACCATCTGGAAACCTATGAAGTATATATGAGGCCTATTTCATATCTCATGCTTTTTTTGTATCACTTTGTATCTTTCTGTTAAAATTTCCTTGTTAAGAGCTTAAAATTTCTGTCGAATACTATTATAGACTGACTATTTGGTTTTATCAATGAAGCGTCGGACGATGGTTTACAGATTCGATGACGAGAAAGAAAATTCAGATGAAGAGGATCGACAACACCACAGCACGGCAGGTGACTTTCTCTAAGAGGAGGAAGTGCATATTTAAAAAGGCTCTGGAGCTCTCAACTCTCTGCGAGGCTGAAATAGCGCTCATTGTCTTCAAGGCTACCGGCAAGCTCTTTGATTACGCCAGCCCAAGGTTTCTCTCCCTCTCTCACTCCTCTTTACTTATAGAGGAACAAAGTACGTAGCTTATTAGAGTAAAGTAAGTACGTAGCTGTCTACTTGTTTATGAAGATTGACTTGTTCGTGCATTCACTAATTGGTTGAAAGAGAGATAGATGCTTAATTGAAAAGATTTATTTTTCTCTTGTTTTGTTGGTAAAGTTTCTTGAACTGATGGATGCTATAGGTGAGTCCAGATTGCTTTGCATACAGACTTTCTGGTGATAAAGAAAGATGTAAAGTTGGATTGGATTAGATATAGTTTTATTTATATGTGTGGGCGTTAGTTCTGAACAAAAACAGGCTAACCACTACAATTTGAATGAGTTTTTAAGAATTAATTAAACCCTAATAGAAGAATATAGCTGAATGACAACCAGTCACCATCCAAATTTTTCCTGACATCTGAATCAGTTCAAACCCAAGCTGGCCTCCATTAAACTTTTCCATTTTAGTCATGCGATGATTAAATAATTTATGCTCATTTTCAGGTTAGAAATCAGATAAATTATAATTAATTGTCTTCATTGTATATATGGGTTAATTCAAGTGAAAACTTGAACATATTGTCTTTTGATTATAATTAATGTTGATATTAAATGTGGAAAAATGATACTTGTAATCTTGAGTAGCTCAATTAGGTGTTTAAGTGTTTCTTTAATGAATTACCGAAATTGAGGTATTGGTATTGTTAGAAATGACCATCTCATAAATCATAAAACAATATGGACTATAAGACTCAGATGTTTTCATGACTATGGTGTTTGTCATTGATATTAATCATTTCTTAATATCAATGACATTACTTGTAGAAATAGAAAGATCAAAACTCCTAGTGTTATATGGAGAATTTCCTACATTATAGAAATTTGTTGCTACATTGTTAAAAAAAAACTCCCGTGATAAAGGCATGCATGAAATGCAATTGGTATTGTTTTGGGATGATAGGTATAGGTGGATGCACACTGTTTCATGCTTGGGATATTTAGTGAAAGCCTCAAACTGTTCTACTGGGTTAGTTTTAGACACTTGTTGTGGATTTTTGTTTTTTTGCAAGGTCATCTATCGATTATTGCTTTGAATTTTTATTCCTGTGTCCTAGAAATACATTATACTGCTATCTTTTTGGGTTCCATATGTTAAATGTCTAGAGGGTGAGAGCAAATGGGCTCATTAGTGGGATTACAACCAAAAACAATTATACCATATGCAGAACAAGTGAAACAAATATATACTTAGATGTGCTGCCATCCCTGCCCATTTACTTCTTTATTATCTTGACATGGAGTTCTATACCGACTATGCATGGGGAAATTTATTGCTACATCGTTAAAAAATCTAATTAAAAAATCTGCATACATAGTTGGTATAGAAAACATGTACGAGAAAAATAACAACATTGTTGAATACTTTGATTTATTGCATTTTGCATTCTATCTGGTTGTGCATGCTAGCTAGCTTGTGTTTGATGACATCTCTAAAAGCTCATGACCTATTTTTTGTTCTTGTTTCTCACAGGATTAAACCAAGATATTAAGAAATAGAGCAAAAACATTTCATAAGCTGTCAAGGATTGATCGAAAAGCTAGCTAAACCGATATAGAAAAACTTTCACTTGTAAATTTTTGTTACATTGTGATATGTTGGATGGTTTTATGTAAAACTTAAAACAATGGCAGTGCAGTGGTTAAGTTTCAAATATGTACTTTGAGGTTATATGAATGATGTGTGCTGGCAAAAATTGAATTTCTCTATATATAGTATTTTTTGGTTTATTAACTTGCTTTGTTTATTAACAAGCAAGTATTCAGGGAAAAACAACATATGAATGTACAAAACAGGGACTGCTTTCAAATATTTCCTGCAACAATATTCAGCCGGAATTAATTTGGCAACAGCAAAGCTTCAATATTTTCGACTACAAAAGTAACTGCAAATACTTATTTCCGGCGAAATATATATAGCCGGAAAAATTGTCCAGCCAACAAGCCAACACTATTTCCGGCTTAAAATGTAGTTGCAAATATATATTTCCGGCGAAAAAATTGTCTAAGCAAAACAAGCAACAACTTTTTTCGGCTAAAAATGTAGCTGCAAATAAGAATTTCCGTCTACAAAATATAGCCGGGAAAAAAAATTGGCGACTAAAATTTTGCTAATATATATTTGCGGCTTAAAAAATGTAGCCGCTAATAGATATTTCCGGCTAAAAAAATAGCCGAAAAGTATTTTTGGCTATGGATGATGGATATTGGCAAAACTTGTTGCGACAAAATTTTATTCATTTTGCGGCTATTATTATTGTCGGAAATAATATGTATTTCTGACAATTATCAAAGTAGCCGGAAAATATTTTACTTGGCTCCTTAATAGCGTCTACTCTGTGGCAACTGGAAATAGCGGCTAATAATTAATAGCGGCTAAATCATGTAATTTTTCCGGCGATTGGACCCGCCGGAAATGGGGCAATAATATGTATTTCATGAGAGAGGGATGATGAAGTGACCTCTTCTCGGAGAGAAATTATGGGGGTTTGGCACAACATGAGGACATGCAAGTGATTAGGATACCTTAGCTATCAACAAAAAATAGCAATCTATAGGCAACCCACCACCCACAATCTACAAGCAAAGAAAGACAAAGCACCAATAAGAAAGCACCCATGACCTCGCTTAGCAAATTTACAAGCAAAGAGAGACAAAGCACCCATGACCTCACTCAATAAATTTACCTAGTGGAGTCACCTCTCTCAGTACACAAAGCAATAGCAAGGGGGGCTCACAGTGGAAATGGATCAAGGGATGGCTATCGAGGGGTGGCGCTAGGCAAGCGATGTGACGCTGGTGCTGGGACGACTCTGGATGTGTAAATTTGAGGGGCGATAGAGGATGAATGAGCGGCGGCGCAGGACAGAGCGATGGGTTGTGCGGGGTGGTATTGGACTGAGGGATGGCCGTTGTGGGGTGGCGCTGGGCAGGTGACGCTGGTACTGGGCAATATGGGATCAACCTAAAATTTGAAATGCATTGGCTGGGTAAAAGTTAAAACAAGCATTTCTATCAGAGGGGGGAAAAAAAAAAAACAACAGCCACGTAGGGTGTGCATTGTGTGCACCGATACAATGGCTGCTTTATAGTTTTACTTGAGACCTTAAATATTACTGTGTAATATTGGTGTTCATGTGGTGTACTGTGTATAATATCATAGACAAATGCAAATATGTCCCATGCGTTTATCCCTGAAATTTGACCGCTTATGTATTGAAATTTTTTTAAAATTTGGATCTTGTACATGATGTATTGCTTTAAATATGTACTGGAATTTGTATACTTAAAAATAAATAAAATGGAACTTGTATTATATGAGGCAATTTTTGTAGTCAATATGGTGCATGGTGCATCGATGATCAGTCTCCACCATTATGGTATGCCAGAAAATGAATTCTTCAGCTTATGAATTCTTCTAACTTTCATTCATGATCGCATACTATTTAAACAAATGACTCAGCATTGCATGCATCTTCAAATAAACCACAAATAAACCAATTAGCATATGTTGAGTTTATGTTAAATAGGTTAAAATTACAAGAGAGGTGTTTATTAACTTTAACATGCATATTTGATGGGACCATCTAATTCAGTTCCTAATTCCATCAATTTCGTCACTGTACTGTTAATGTCCGTCACTGTGAATGATAGAAGTGAAGAGTATCCA
Source organism: Carya illinoinensis (assembly GCF_018687715.1). NCBI lineage: Eukaryota > Viridiplantae > Streptophyta > Magnoliopsida > Fagales > Juglandaceae > Carya > Carya illinoinensis. The sequence continues at coordinate 39,022,501 of NC_056754.1, forward strand.
TTCTGGAAGACAATGATCACTGTGAAAATGGATTAGCAACTAAAACGTTCAACATCATTTATATTGGTTTTTGGATTGAGCTATGGCTATATATGAATGAATATAAATTGAGAAGCTAAATAACTCAACATAATATTTAAAAAAATGACTAAGCTAAATGAATACAATGGTAAGAGCACATATCAGGCTTCCTACTTCATAAATACATTAATCTGAATAACTCAACATAAATTAATGGAAAGAAATACACCAGTTAAGTTTCCAAACTAAAATAACAATAAAGTATTGTACTTCTTTAACTTGTGTGTAAACAAATACAACAACAAAGACAAAACCATGCAACTCCCACAACCACTACTTGGCTGCAACTATTTCCATAAATCTTCAGTCCTGCAAGTGTCTAGACTGCTGTCCAATCCTATTTTCAATCTCCATCATTATTTCTGCAGAAAACAAAGAAATATATATGAGGGATGGATTAAATTTATTGTATTTCTACTATGATAGTTGTTATTGTATATGATAGTTGTTATTGTATTTCTACTAGGCTATGCCTATTCTTTGATCAATAAAACTTGTTTACTTATAAAAAAATAAATAAATTATTTTCATTGGAAGAAGATATGGAGCAACTTGCCATTTTTATGCTCAAACTATATATATGTGCAGATTTGAAGAAATGCAACATCTAACACAACTTACACATAAGAACATAAATCCGAGAACAACATATAATTTTCATGGGTAGGTGATGGATAGGGGCTAGGTTTTAAACTAACTTAGCAATCCAAAAATCAAAGTATCGTAAAAGACATAGGAATAATTCCTATGGGTACCAGCTTGGCTGATACAATCATCATCAAATCCAAAAGCCAAGGCACCCTAAAAATTTTATTCAGCTAAAACATAAACAAACATGCAACTCTAACGAACTCGGTCTACTTCGGTTTGTATTGAACTGGCCTTGTGCTTCTTCACTTTTGCTCCCCAATTTTCTTTCCAATAAAGATTCCTAGCTTCATGGCTATAAATAACCTAATGTAATCAAAAGCAGTCTCACTGCTCGGTAAAAATCCTCCAAGTTTTGATACTTCCTCACCATCCCTGGACACTTTTTAAATGTAACCATTTCTATTTCAACTGGCTCAGCCTAGAAGGTGGTCCATTCATCACCAAAAGTCAAAATTTCTGGAAACATTTTTAATGGGTCCCCTTTGGATGCAACGGATGCAACTCCACCATGTACACCATGCATCTATCCTGTCCATTCCAACAAAAAACCATTTTGAAAGTTAACGCTCAAAATAAGTTTGCCCAAATGAAGCTACAAACAATAAACCTGAAACAATTGTCTCATAACCTTGAAAAATAAGTTCATTCCAACAATAAACCATAAAAATGGCTTGGATTAACAAGAACACCATTATTACCTCTTTCTCACATAACTGAAGATCAGTAAATTTGTTAGATTCAAAATAAAATGGAAAGAAAACAGACCTTTGCATGTTAGCTAGTGTCTCATTCACCTACTGTCTCAACTTGTGCTCCGTTTGGGGAGATAACTCCAAAATCAATGAATCATCAAGAGTGGGCCTCTCCATATTTACAATAGGTGAAACATCCTTGCTCTGATCTTTGGGGTTAGAGTCTATTGGTGCCACAATTTCCTCATCAACATGTGGCATGATTGGATTACCATCTTCTTCAATTTTAGCATCATAAAAAAGAAAGAAAGAAAGAAAGAAAGATAGGCTGAATAATAATAGAGACTGAACAATAAGCATTTGTAGAGCTTGGCTATATTCGATCTTTACTCTCCACAAGCTTCCAAGGACAAAAAATAAGATTTGGGTTGAACATCCTCAGAGGTCATAGGGCATTCCGATGATGGGGGCACATCTTTCTCCAATTTTTTTAATAAAATTCAAAATAATAAAGAAACCAAACAATAGAGAAAGGAAAATTACTCCAAACAGTGAGAGAAAGAACTAGTAGTGCCAATTGACTTCCAAAAGCATTGATTAGGGCTTAGAAGCTAAGAAACGAAGGAGGAATTAACCTCCACAGAGCTTAGGGCTAAATATGTCCATATGGTTTTTCCTATTCATACATTAATTCTACCCAGCACTTCATTTCTATGCCCTAGAAATGAAAATGTACGTATATCTTGAACTTATTTCATTCTAGATTCTTGAACAAAAAAATCGGTAATAGGGCGCCGAATCCAACCAATGCCTACAACGCCCCACCATATGATCTTGCTATTCATAAAAATTTTATGCATAGAACGTGAGAGAGAGAGCGAGAGAGGGATGATGAAGTGACCTCTTCTCGGAGAGAAATTATGGGGGTTTGGCACAACATGAGGACATGCAAGTGATTAGGATACCTTAGCTATCAACAAAAAATAGCAATCTATAGGCAACCCACCACCCACAATCTACAAGCAAAGAAAGACAAAGCACCAATAAGAAAGCACCCATGACCTCGCTCAGCAAATTTACAAGTAGAGAGAGACAAAGCACCCATGACCTCGCTCAATAAATTTACCTAGTGGAGTCACCTCTCTCAGTACACAAAGCAATAGCAAGGGGGGCTCGCAATGGAAATGGATCAAGGGATGGCTATCAAGGGGTGGCGTTAGGCAGGCGACGTGACGCTGGTGCTGGGACGACTTTGGATGTGTAAATTTGAGGGCCGATAGAGGATGAATGAGCGGCGGCGCAGGACAGAGGGATGGGCTGCGCGGGGTGGTGTTGGACTGAGGGATGGCCATTGTGGGGTGGCGCTGGGCAGGTGACGCTGGTACTGGGAATGTGGGATCAACCTAAAATTTGAAATGCATTGGCTGGGTAAAAGTTAAAACAAGCATTTCTATCAGAGGGGAAAAAAAAAAAAAAAAAAAAAAGCAGCCACGTAGGGTGTGCATTGTGTGCACTGATACAATGGCTGCTTTATAGTTTTACTTGAGACCTTAAATATTACTGTGTAATATTGGTGTTCATGTGGTGTACTGTGTATAATATCATAGACAAATGCTAATATGTCCCATGCATTTATCCCTGAAATTTTGACCGCTTATGTATTGAAATTTTTTTTAAATTTTTTTCTATAATTAAATCATTAAAAAAGTTACTTTAGGTGCATTGATGTATTTTTTTATTTTTTAAAAATATTTAAATATGTTAAAAAAATATAAAAATAAAAGAAGAAAAAAATAAAAAGTAAAATTTGTACTAGTGAGTATGCTCAACGGTCAAAACTGGTTGGCATACTAGCATTACTCTAATATATTTATATTGCAAAGTACGGATTCATGGTGATTCATGAACTTGTACGTACCTTAATGTTAAATCATTTCTCAGAGTTTTTAAGAAATGAAATTGACCCCCTCTCTCTCGGTTCTACCTAGGAGATGGAAAGGAAAAGCTAGACATATAATTAACTCATTTATCCAATCATAACATGACATATTATTTCATTTTGAGCCTTGAATCTTGATGGACGCGTTAACGTAAGAAACATTCTTGCTATGCACGGCAGCAAAGTTAATGATGGAAGAAACACATGAAATGGTTAAGTTTCAAACAACCCAATGGCTATTAGCCTATTATCGTCATTTTCATTGCAGTGGAGATTCCTCATTGCTTTGCATTCTTGTTCTGGGATAGCAATGAAGATAACATTGCAAGGCTATCTTGGGATGGACCAATTATTATTAATGCATGAGCTTCACAGCCTCAACAATATGGAGGGAGTATATGTTATTAGGAGTAATGTTATATACAATTCTAGAATATGCAAGTCCTACGTACCTTTTTTGAAAAAAAGTGAAGTTCACTATTTAAAAAATAATTTTTTCATGTGGGTCTTATATTTACTTATTTTTTTAAAAGGAGTACGTGAGACTTTCATATTTTAGGACTACAAATATCATTTCTCTATTACTAGTACAATATTGTGTCCATTTATGAGGTGATGATAAAAACTGAGTAATTATTGTTTAAACTAACTGAGTAATTTCCTGCTAAAATTTAATTTGTTGCTAACAGTTTGTATGGTGCTAAATCACTTAGAACTTTTGAACTTATTGTAACTATATATGCAGACATTATGCTCTTTTTTTTTTTTTTTTTTTTTTTTTTCACTCGACCTTTGACATTAATTTACATATTTTATTATAAAAAATTTTATATACAGTTATTCATATTAGTGTACAATAATATCAATGTCTGTGTCAATTAATAAACAAGTTGGAACTTAATTATGATATTAATGAAGCGAGCATTGCCCAAATATATGTATATATATATATATATAGTTCGGAAATAAGTTGATCAAATTTAACTCTCGTTTTGGGTGCATGAAAAGTAATCAGCTCAATTTTAATCCTGTTTATATCTCCTGTGTAAATATGTTTACAAAAATTATTAAGTACAAAAGATATATTCATATTTTTCATCTCTTTATTCAAATTTTATTTTCAGTTTCATCAAATTCGATCTCTTTTTTTCTCTAGAAACTAAAAAAGCTTTTTTAAATGAGAAATGATAATTGCAATCGTAAGTGTACAAATACTGCGTAATTATTTTGAAAAAAATGAATAACTACGAGATCTACATAAAAAATTAATTTTTTAATAATAGACTCCACTCTTTTCAAAATAACTGTACGACACTTGTGTACTCTATGACTGTACGTAGAATTAGTCTTTTTAAATATATATATATATACAAATTGCTTTATATTTAAAACAGTGATTTCTTTTTTTTATATAATTTTTCAGTTGGCATAAAATAGTTTTTATGATCTCGCATAAAAAAAGCTAATTTCTCCTTTGAAATTGCATGCTTACCGAACGGAGAGACACCTCAAAAGAGTCGAGGGTGAGAGATACCATTCATGGTAAATCCGAAGTGGTCGGTGAAGTATTGCATTGCACGTTTGATTTTGTAAAACTCCAATGCTAAAAGATCGTCGTCCTCGGTCCCCTTTGAAAAGGAAAAAAACCCAATGCATGAATCAAATCTTTTCTCTCCTTCTCGCGTATAGTTTGCGACTTGACTTATCTCCAAGCTTTTCTTGATTCTCCAACTCCGATTTCATCCGTTTTCCCTTGCATATTAAATGAAGATCTAATACAGTGACGATATCATACATTCGAATTCAATTTAAATGACATCGGTTAAACGATTTCGTCGGCGATATGATACATATTTTCAACATCTCGATTCTCTTCCTCGATCTGCCAGCTTCAGCTTCTCAAATGGAATCAGTTGAACGACACCGTCTTCCTTGCAGCGTTTAAGTACCAAAGCAACACAGAACACTCTTCGGAAGTTTTTAAGGTATGGTGTAATTTAATGATTTTGGATGAGGCCCAATTGGTTGTTGAGAAAATATGGAAAAAGAAAGAAAAAGATGAATCAGAATTATGATTGTGATTCTTAAATTCATTTTAACTAGGATTTAAGAAAACAATAATGGCTAGACTTTCATTGTGAATAAAATGCAGCCTCCGATTGCTTTCCTATTTGTTTCCTCAATTTTCTAGGGAACCAAATAAAGGGTCGTATTTTTTTTTTTCCCTCAAAATACATTGATGATAGAATAGTACTTCGGTAGGTAATTATTGTCTGTGAGGCTATAGTCCCCTTTAAAAACGCATCAGAGCATAGTTTAATGATGTAAACAAGTTAGTTTGGAAATTAGGGATAATAAAAAGCTTGTTTGAGAATTTGTTCCTAGTTTGATAAGATACCTGCAGGTGGCTGTTTGGTCGAGAAAATCTATGGGAGTTAATTTTAAGGTCAATATAGGTGATGAATTACCAAACCTTCGATGTCTCTTCAACCTTACACTACTTGTCCGTGTAGTCGAGGTAGGGGACGATAATAATAAAATAATGAATATTAGTTGAGTATTTTCATAATACACTAGTATACAAACTAGCCCTAAGTCTTTTAACATTTCTTCTTAAATGGTGTTTTGATGACAGCTTTTCTTTTTTACAATTTAATTAGGTTGAAATTCCATATTTGATTTGTCAAACTCCACTTTTATATATTATATATGATGCAGTATAAGATTATGATTACTTAGATAATTTTCGATACTAAACCAGTTCATCTATAGACAAACTTTAATTGAAACATGCCATCTTTAAGTTAGAAATGTTACAAACTTATATAACTTTATAGTCAATAAAGAGATTCGAGATCATAAAAATTTAATGATTTTATTGAATTATAAAATCGATTAACATGAAAATGTCTCATTAAACTGAACATAATAACGTAAGAACGTAAAAAATAAACTAGTCCTATGTGGTAGTAACAGTACTTATTTGTAAGATCTAAGAGTTTAATTAGTAAAGTAAGTTTACTCGCGGCCCTCCTACTTTGTGTCTACATGATCATTATCACTTGGGACATTAAAACATTAAAAAAAAAGTGAATCGAAGACTACTTAGCAAACAACGCATCATGTAATAAACTTAACCATAGGCTGTAAGATTTGTGTATCAGTGCAATTGTCGTTGACCACATAAATCATAACATGACTAACGGTGGATCACACTTAGCCACATCCACCCATGATAGCATTAGGCCAAGCATTAAAGGTTTCTTTTTGTTTATATGGCTACTTTCTTAGCTTCTTTAGTCATTATGCTTAATTGGGACCATAATGACTTCATGATTTTTATGGCATGGCATATTGATTGGTATGTCATATTCATATGCGTTGCATAGCACTAAACGAGGGCATATTAATATACATAAGCATGATTATCATGACATAGCATCCATTTATGAAAATCAATAAGCATAAGAGAACATACATAAGAGTATATTCAATGATTCATGACATGATATTCATTTCAAATAACGAATTCATCATACCATATCATGTAATGTTGCATCCAAAAGCACATTGTCATCTTTCATCAAAGGTTCATGAAAAGGGCTAACAATGAATAAGGTTTTACATGTCAAAGGGAAACAAGCCATTGGTTGTTTGGCCCACTTGGAGTTGCCAACACCAACCCTTTTTGATTTATTATAAGGGATTCTTGAGCTTTAATTTGGTACGTATAACAAATAATAACATGCTCAAATTTGATTTCTAGAGCCATTTGGGATTGTTAACAATCAGAATCCCATTTAAAAATTTAGAGAGTTTTGATAAATCTTTCAAATAACTATACATGCCATATTTTGGATATATATGCACACGATTTATAGACATTTTCCTTTCTAGACACTAACTGCTATGTATTTGTTACGAAATAGTACTGAACTAATCAAACCTGACATATCAAATATGCAAGTACTGATGGCTTGAGGAATGTTCGTCCATTCTTATACTCAATATATTGAAATTTCTACCTTCTAGGATATATTTTAGCTTCTTTGGATCACGAAACTACACTTAAAAACATGGTACATGCTATTTGTAGGTCGTATGCATGTGATTTGGGAGTGTTCCTTACATCTAGATATGTCAACATAAGAAATCGTGGTTTTACTGGATGTTTGAAGTTGTCGTACGGTTGCTGACAAGCTCTTGATGGCATACGTTTTGTGTGTGTCATGCCTATATGATGTCAAAGTAGCATGTAAAGGAATCTGTTATGCCTTTCTCCAAGCCTTTCTACATGCAATATATACTAGGTAATGGAAAGATTCTAATTAGGGTTGTTGTTGGCAGCAACCTTGATTCTTTGTGATTTTAGAAGTTGGGTATAACCTCACATTTTCCAACCCAAGGTGGTGTTGGAGGAAATTTCAGGGTGTTTCAACATCATCTATACCCTACAAAGTTGCTAATATACGAGTTTTATGTATAACCTAGGAGTTTTCGTACTGCTTAGGACATGGAAGTTTTGATTTATGGAAGTAATGTCTTTACTTAAGCAGTTGTGATATGTGTTGTTCAGTTGATGAGGATGACAATTTTTAAGGTTTAAACCAGGGCAACAAAATATGGAGTCTTTTATTGCGTATATTCAGACACACCGCACATAAATAGGTGTTTTTCCTTGAGTTATTCTTACCAGATAGGGTTCTAGCTAGCAGTGTCTACAGCTCAATTTCCGATTTGTGGTGAGGGACCCGAGAGTGTGAGGGCTATTGGAAGACATATACTGTGAGAGGCGGCATATGATTCGAATTACATAAAGAGAATAGGGAATACTCACTTTGGATTTGTTGTCAACGTGACTATTTGATAGAACTTAGTGACGTACTTTTTGCTTCTGGCAGTCTGCAGTTTGATGCTTTAGAGGGATAGAAACTAGAAAGGCAAGACGGTGCTTCTGGCGTCCGGACGCTGCAACTTACCTAAGGTGCAGGGATTGTTTGGTGACAAGAAATCCTTGGTAGGCAAGAGAGAGTGGTGGCAAAAAGCACGTATGGAGGCTATTGTGGCTTTTCTTTGAATTTCGAAACAAAAAATTTAAGTTGGAGGTTGTGAGGTTTCCCAGACCCTTTTTCTTTAGCTTTATTAGTAACATGCTAGGATTTCTTGGGCACAGTTGAAGGCCTTGATTTTTGGAAGGTTCCCAAAACATATATGGGAAGTCCGCAGTATCTTGGTCAATAACTTCTGAGATTTTTCTCGTAGACTAACAAAACCGATTTAACATTTAAATATATCTAAATTTATATAATAAATTTTATAAAATTTATTCTTAATTTCTTATTATTCATAAAAAATTTAATTCAGCTTAACAACCTTTTTAAATTAGGTACCAAACTTGTGTCACAACCTATTCGATGGATTGGACAGCAAACGTTTTATTATCAAGACTATTCATCCGAACTGAAATTTTCCTCGACCCAATCTCTTGAATAATCGGATTTGGATTACGATATTCAACTATCAAACTGAAAATCATATTAAAATCCAGTCATACTCGATCCGAGTACGAGTATGGAACCCGATTCCAGATTTTAAACCCGTAATTGGTTTTCACCCAGTTATTATAATCCACTAACTACAGGTAAAATTAAAAGCCTAAAAATTTAAATAATCAATCAACAACAATAAATAAAAATTAAATCATAGAATTTTAAATGATAAAGCAAATCTGGCCCACGGGCTAAGGAGCGACATTAACATTGACCACGATCTCGGGCGAAAGCTGTAGGAAGCCAATCCATGGAGTCCGGAGAACTTGGGGGTGGCAGGGAGGTTCGAGAAGTCTTCGCAAATGGCGTTTCCATGAAAACAGCCGAAGTTGAAGCGAAGCTTGATGAGGGAAATATTCAAGAGGCGGAATCTTCGTTACGGGAAGGCTTATCGCTCAATTTTGAGGTTAGGATGTTTATGTTAACGAAACTCTTATTAAGTGAACATGCATGCATTTTCATTTTGATGTTTGTTAGTGACAATCAATGCTATATCGTTCCCATTTTCTTTTAGCATCATGGATTAGTAGGGCTCTATACGTGAAGTGCACATTAGTAGCAGTTGGTCTCCTCGATCAGGGCACCATCTGTTTCATTGGGGAAAAAAAAAAAAAAAAACTGTAAAGGGGGGAATCTAGATCTCTTAGCATTGTACTGCCGAAGCTTTTAAGTAGATCCTATTGATTAACCCAGAAATTCTTTATTAGCTGTCGTGTGATGTATACCCTGTTTGTACATACCCAGATTTTTCACTCATATTCTTAGCTCAAAATGGTGTTAGGTAGAACGGCATCTTTCCATAAGCAAAATCTTCGCCCAATATTTCTTTTGATAGGTAAATACCAGCATGTGGATGAACCTGTGATTTCTCCCTGCTCACTTTGCTTCTTAGGATGTCATTTGGTTTATGTTGGCTAATTTGTTTAGAAAATTCCTTGGAGCCTTGCTTGTTAGAGACTTTTAACGTTTCAGGCTGTTTCTTTTATAGTAATGGCCAATTGTCTTGGCAGAAGAGTAAAGGATCCAATTGGGCTTTTCATTTTTCTACAGTGCTCTCCTTTTCTTCAAAGAATGTCTTCACGACCATGCTTCTCTGGCTGCATTCTATGTGCACCTCGTATGGGAACAGATGTTTGATTCTCACACGTGATTGGAAAACCAAATAGGATGTTTTATGATATCAAACACAGGAAATTCTTGCTATCATAATCATTAGGGTTGGAGAAAGATATAGAGAACTGTTATTCATCATCCTTTTAACCATCACTTTTCACCATCCTCTGGTGTGACATTAAATGATTGGAAAACCATTTTTCTTTTCTTAATAGTTAGTTATTGATGCCACATCAGGGGAAGATGGAACGATGATAGTTGAAAGGATGATGAATGGTATTTTTCAAAGATATATGATGTGAATGTGCGTTGTAATGTTAAAAACTGGGATTACACTCATTTAGTCTGGATTTAAGCAATAAGATTATATCCATACAAAATAGAAGAGTATGCTCTGAAATTAACTCAGTTTTTTGGTGGGTTTGATTGCTATGTTCTGATATTTTTGTTATCATTTTTATTCTCCTTAGATTTCCATCCAGTGTCAAAGAATATGGCATTTTGAATTTGTTTTGTTGTTATCACAGGCATAGTACTTACCATCAGCAACATTTAAAAAAACCATTTTACATTTTTAATCTGATTTTGTGTGATCTCTCTCTCTCTCTCTCTCTCTCTCTCTCTCTCTCTCTGCGCTTTGAGGCTGGGATGGGGAGTGGTGGGATGTACGTTCCTTGTTTATATATGGAAGTTTCCTGTTTTGTAATGATCTGTAATTTTTAATCAATTACTGAGTCAGATTGCTAGCATATAAGCCATGAAGATGCTTGGGAAGACCCTGAAGCTCCATGCTTATAAATGTTTATTTATTGTATATTCAAATTTATAATTGGTGGCATGTAAGAGTGATGCTTCATGTATAATTCATATAATTTACAGGAAGCAAGAGCTCTTCTTGGGAAGTTGGAGTATCAAAGAGGTAATGTAGAAGGAGCTCTGCGTGTGTTTGAGGGCATTGATCTCCAAGCTGCCATACAGCGATTGCAACCTTCCATTGCTGAAAAAGTACCTTCCAGGAAGGGTCGATCTCGCACTGAATCAATGCATGCAGTCTCACAGCATGCTGCTAGCCTGGTGCTTGAGGCCATATACTTAAAAGCCAAGTCTCTTCAAAAGTTGGGGCGTTTAAGTGGTATGATATACCTTAGGTTTTATTCCTGTCCTTTTTTGGCTTTTGTTCTTTTCAAATTTGAATTTCAGCACACAGAAATGAGCCCGTGCTTCATGGGGATTTGCAGAGGCTGCTCATGAATGTAAAAGTGTGCTTGATGCTGTAGAGAGGATATTCTACCAAGGCATTCCTGATGCTCAAGTGGAGAGTAAATTGCAAGAGACAGTGAGCCAAGCTGTAGAGCTCCTTCCAGAACTCTGGAAGCAAGCTGGTTGCTATCATGAAGCAATTTCTGCTTATAGACGTGCCCTCCTTAGTCAATGGAACGTTGATAATGATTGCTGCACTAGAATTCAGAAAGGCTTTGCATTGTTTTTGCTTTACGGTGGAGTGGAGGCTGGTCCACCCAGTTTAGCTGTCCAGATTGATAGTTCATACGTACCTAAAAATAATCTAGAGGAGGCAATCCTACTTTTGATGATTCTTATGAGGAAATTTATTCTTGGTAAGACTCAATGGGATCCATCTGTGATGGAGCACCTAACTTTTGCTTTATCTTTATGCTGCCAAACGCCTGTTTTGGCTAAGCAACTTGAAGAGATAATGCCTGGGGTATATCCTCGTGTTGACCGTTGGAATTCTTTAGCTCTTTGCTACAGTGGAGCTGGACAAGACAAGGTTGCATTGAACTTACTGAGAAAATCTTTACATAAACATGAACGACCAGATGATCTCACCGCACTCTTATTGGCTGCCAAGATATGCAGCGAGGATTCCAATTTAGCCGCTGAGGGAGTGGAATATGCTCGGAGGACAATTAATAATGCTCAGGGAATTGATGAGCACATCAAGGGTGTGGGTCTTCGCATGTTGGGCCTTTGTTTGGGAAAGCAGGCTAAAGTATCTTCTTCTGACTTTGAGAGGTCTCGTCTTGAATCTGAAGCATTGAAGTCATTAGATGAGGCTATTGCTTTGGACCACAATAATACGGACTTGATTTTTGAGTTGGGCATTCAGCGTGCAGAGCACCGAAATTTGGATGCTGCTTTACAATATGCAAAGAAATTTCTTGATGAAACAGGCGGGTCCATATTAAAAGGTTGGAGATTACTTGCTCTGGTTTTTTCTGCCCAACAGCGACTCACAGATGCTGAGGTGGTCACTGATGCTGCTTTAGATGAGACTACAAAATGGGAACAGGGACCACTTCTCAGGGTGAAAGCAAAGCTAAAGGTATCACAGTCACTACTCACAGATGCTATTGAGACTTATCGTTACCTCCTTGCATTAGTTCAAGCCCAGAGGAAATCTTATGGGCCCCTTAGAAAGTTTACTCAGGTTAGATATTCTATTTGCTTTACATGCTGTACTTCAATTTGAGAAAATCATTTTTTTAATAATGATTTCAGTCAAATGCATTATTTATTGGCATGAGGGGTGCAGAAGTGATATTATTCTGTTATCTTACAATGTCTCTGAGGCACTCGTTGAAGCTTTGGCTTAAAGGGACATACTGAAGGTTTAAATTGTATAACTTTATCCAGATGTGAATGATTGTAAAGTAACTAATGTTGGAATCGTTCCTGAGATTGTATCAGGTTGGTACCATTATAAAAAGGGAGTTTGCTTTACCTAAAGATAATGTAAACGATGCCTTACCTTGGAATTAGTTGCTATGACTTTTTAATTTAATATTTTGTTAAAAGTTTTATATTCTTTCCTTCTAAAAATAGAATTCATTGCAATTTTATATGTTCTTTTAAACTCATTACGTGATACAAACAATCAAGACCACCAAATTTATTGTTCTTAATTCATCTCTCTCTGTTTTCATCTATGATAGGTTGAGGATGATAAAGTCAATGAGTTTGAAGTTTGGCATGGTCTGGCAAATTTATACTCTAGTATTTCTCATTGGAAGGATGTGGAGATATGTTTGGGAAAAGCCAAAGAGCTGAAACAGTACTCTGTCGAAGCTCTGCACACTGAAGGTCAGAGCTAAATCTTTCTTATTCTTTACTAACTAGTGAATTCAGAACCAATTTTAGAACTCCATGGAAAATACATGGCAATTGCCCAAAGATGTCTTTTATATGTTGCTGGTTGTTGGCCTACTAGAAATGCTGTACCCTCTAAACTAAGCCAGCTGCTTTTCAGCGCTGACTCTGATCCAGATTAGATCAGCATTTAACTCAAAACAATATTAAAGTGTCATTTTCTAACAAGTGAGAGATTTAAGGATCATTGGACCCATTAACATGCTTGACAAAAAACCATCATTTGCCGTAGAAGTGATCATTCTGCTAAGCGCCATTCAAGGATCCCCCCTGTAAGTCCAAAACGCCAATGAAAAATCATCAGGTCTGAGGCTCTCTCTCTTTTTTTTTTTTTTTTCATTTAAAGCTCTCATCACCTGTAACAACCCGTCCCTCTAGGTTAGGAATACTACGTATGTTTGTACTTGTGCGCATCAAAGAGACCCATCTTGATGTTACCTAATTTATTTCCCATTTTCTCCTCTTCTCATAAATCTCTCTTCTAATAAAGTATCCAAGTCTTTAACGAGGTTTAGAAGAACACTTTTCTACATATCTTCTTTTTATTTGGCACCGGGTATCCAATAATAAAGTCCTGACTAATCTTGGGGGTGCATAAGCCCTCGATAAGGAGTTTCTTGCAAGTGCACATAAGGTAATTGAAGGGAAAGTTTCCACAGTCTGATGGCCCCTAGAAATTGTTAGCACTCGATAGGATTCAAACCTTAGACTTGGAGGAAGCATACCACCAACCCCAAAGCCTTTTCTATGTATCTACATTTTCAAATGCCTCATTCCACAACCTTACTTAGCTTTCAAAATAAAACTCTAGGAACCAAGAAAGCAATAAGAACCCAACCAATGTTTTATCCTTTCCATGGAACTTTGTAACTTTAGCTACATGTTTTCAAATTTGAGATACCTTTTTTTGCCTAGAAAATTTCTGCAATCAAGGAGAATTGGGACATGATCCAAACGGAGTCTTGGAAGATCAAACCTACCAGTTAAATCCACATTTTTACATAAAGCTTGTACATTTGGGGATTGTACCTAGCATAAGATCCCACCCGAGACTCTAGAGTTCAGACAACAACAATTTACTTGTTTGACAGCCCACACACAATATTATCCACAAATTATGGAATCAATTTTGTCTTCTGAATATTATAGTGGCCTTCCATTCTTTGAACAAATTTCTCACCCTTCACCCTTTCTCTTCCTCCTTCAATCTCCTGAGGTTCCAAGACAATACATCTTAGGTTGTGCTTGGGTAGTGAGGTGATCTCATATATTCTGTGAATGGTAGTGAAAAAGTAAGGATAAAATATTGAATAGTAGTGAGTAGTAGTAAAAAGTAATAAAAAGTAGGTGAAAAATAATGATAAAATAATTAATAGTAGTGGAGTATTCTCTTAATACTCTAGTATCCAAACTAGCCCTAGGCTCATATAAAACCATAAATACCTTCTCCCCTCAAGAGTTTTTCCCCAACTAGAACTACTCACCTTTGAAACGTAATTTTTAGAGCACAACAAGTACTCCATCTCTCTATTTCCTTTGCTACCATATTTGGGATTATGGCCAGTTTCATTCGGATAAGGACCCACTTTAATGGCTTTAAGCAAGATTCTTTAGTTGTAAAACTTGTTACAGGCTGCTTTAAATGAATCTTATACTGTGCTGGACCTAATATGGTTTGAACATTCTTACTCATGAGTTCTCATTTTCTGTCTTAATTTCTACCAGGTATAATGTGGGAAGGTTGTGGGCAGATCGAAGAAGCTTCGGCTGCTTATATTAATGGCCTTTTACTAGAACCTTGTTATGTTCCTTGCAAGGTTTTGATTGGTGCTCTGATGTCAAAAATGGGCCCTATGGCATTGCCTGTGGGAAGAAGCTTGCTGTCAGATGCATTGAGGATTGATCCTACTAACCATATGGCTTGGTATTACCTGGGGATGGTTTACAGGGATGATGGACGAATAGCTGATGCTGCAGATTGCTTCCAGGCAGCTTCCATGCTTGAAGAATCTAATCCCATCGAAAGCTTTGGCTCTATTCTTTGACAGAGCTTCCATCTCTTAAAAGTTTAAATTTTTATTAGGTGAAATTTTAAAATTTATTTGTTGAGAAATTCATTTTTATTTTACTTCTATTTTCTACAAAGAAATTGACAGCCATGCGCGGGGATGGGATGGGTTTGCTAATGTGTCACATTTTCTGTTTTGGATACTTTATTTTTTGTTGACTCCATGACAAAGACAAGGCAAAAGTTGAGGGAGAAACAATGTTGCTGTCAGTTCATGCAAATAAGATAAGGAAAGAAGTAACCCGATTTGATAGTCGGATGAATGAATTGTAGGAGCTTCGAGTGGTGAAGATGGGTTACGAAGATGTATTTATTGATGCATTTGCAATTGTTTCTCAGCTGTGTAAATCTGTGTTGTGTAAGTGACAGCTATATTAAAAGAAATTAATAAATTAATTTTTTTTTTTTTTTAATTTTTGTGATTTATCGCAGTATAAATTCTCTTGTATATTGCTTCTCTCTCTTTCTGTCTCTCTAGAATAACACGCTGGTGGTATAGTAGGTTTTAGAAGGTCAGGTACGCCTGCATTTGCCTTCATATTTCTTAGTTTGGTACACAAAAGTCTGGAGGGTTTTATTTCTTAGTTTGATCTTATTTTTGTAAGTATATATATGTATGTATAAGCCTTTTTTTGAACCCAATGTATGATGATAAATGTTTTTGGATGCTAGAGTACTTTTGCCCGATTGACCGAATATTATATTGCATGAATGTTTTATTTTAAAGAATGAAAGGTAAGGTAAAGGTTAATGTAAAAAAAAGATAAAGAAAGACTAAATGCTTGGGGTTAATGATCTGGCCATATGAGGTTAAGGACGGTACCATGAGGTTGGGACAGATTGTAATGTCAGAATGCATCACTGGCGATGCACCTAGTGATAATCCATTCTTGAGGTTTTGGTTCTTAAGTCGGTCACTTTGAGAAGAAACATTGATTGCGAGAGTCGCCAACCCTAATGCACTGGATTTAGTAGTGTGTAACAACCAGAATGATGAGGTTAAGGTAGCTAATGATTAATGATGTTAAGGATGATGAATGCTTATGCTTGAAGATTGGGTAAATGAATTTTTCTTAATGCTTTAAAATTAATATTTTATGTATGTTGATGTTTTATTTATGCTTGAAGTTGAGTTTGATCTTTTAAATGAAAACCTATGTTTATATCATGTTTATTTCATGATGGTTTTAAGTATTCGACTATTTTACTTGTTTTTAAATGTTTTCTCACCCCAAGTGAGGAAGAATTACAGGATGCTATAGGCAAGGATTCTATCTAGGAGGTTGACATAAGTAATGAGGCTTGAGGCTTAAGAAAGAGAATTTAGATTTTTGCTTTACAATTAAATAAATTATCCTTCCGCAATACTTAACACAAGTTAGACTATTATATTTAAACAAGTGCTATTAAATAATATGTTTATTTTTTAGAGATTTCTTTTATTAAAGGTTTTAGCTAGGATTTTATTTATGAGATCTTTTATGCCTAGTTCAAAGAATGAATATTTTAATATTATTAGCATCCGGTTCCTTTAGCTTAATGAAATCTTAAAGGGACAGCTCCTAGAAGAGTTTAAGTTCCTAGGTCACGTAATATCTAAAGATGGAGTTGCGGTGGACCCTAGCAAGTTCAGAGTGGTGGTAGAATGGCAACACCCCACAATGGTTCATGTAGTTAGAAGTGTTATGGGACTTGTTGGTTACTACTAGAGATTTGTAGAAGGTTTTACAAACTCTCAAGTCCACTCATGGCTTTGAACAGGAAGGATACCAAGTTTGTATGGACTAAGATGTGTGAGAGAAGTTTCAAATAGCTGAAGAGGAGGTTGAACACAACTCATGTATTGGCCTTGTCAGAGCCTCACAGGCGAACGGTGGTGTTTAGTGGTGCATCTAAATATGGACTTCGATGTGTTTTGATGTAAAAATGGCGTGTAGTGGGGTATGTCTCACGACAATTAAAGGATCACAAAAAGAACTATACAACCCATGATTTATAATTGGTGGCAATGGTCTTTGCCATATACAAACCACAAGAGCTTGAAACATTTCTTCACCTAGAAGAACCTCAATATGAGACAAAGGAAGTGGCTATAAACAATAAACTACTACCAGTGCAAAATCAAGTATCATTTAGGGAAAGCCAACTTGGTCGTCAATGCAATGAGTCGAAAAGTCTCGGGTGGAGGATGTGGCAGGATCTTCAGAGATAGACTCTCTCCTTAGCGGAATGAAGAGTTTATTCTTGGGAAGTTGATAGCAAGAGGAAGTTCTCGCCTTGATACGAGAGGTGAAGGCAATAGACTATGGTGAGCTAAAGGTGCAACAAAGACAGGATCCAAAATTGTTGGACATTCAGTGAATGGTCAGGAAGGCAAGGGCCTATGTATTTCAATCTTAGTAGAAATGGTACCATACTTTATAAGGGCCGAAGAGTGATCCCCAAGAATTCAGAGATTAAGGAAAGGATGCTCACTGAGGCCCATTCAACGCCTTACTCGCTACACCTGGGAGCACAAAGATGTACCAAGACTTGAAGAAAAGTTTTTTGTGGGAATGAATAAAGCAAAACATCATCCACTTTTTTGAAAGATGTTCCACATGTTGACTAGTAAAAGCATAACATTAGAGACCTACAAGGAATTTGTAGACCTTGCAAATTCCATTGTGGAAATGGGATGACATTGCCAAGGACTTTGTAGTCGTGCTACAATGGACTCCAAGTGGGAAGAACTCAGTGTGGGTGATTGTGGATAGGTTGACCAAAAGTGCTCATTTTCTTCCAATTACTAACATGGTTTCCTTTGGGAAGTTAACTCAACTATATGTAAGGAAAATAGTTAGCTACATGGAGTGCCTAAAACCATAGTGGTGGATTGGCGTCCAAGATTCAATTCCCATTTCTAGTAGAGTTTACATGCAGCGATGGGCACCAAATTGAGGTTTAGTAGTGCTTATCACCCATAAACAAATGGTCAATCAGAATGGGCCATCTAGACACTAGAGGATATGTTGAGGGCATGTACCTTAGACTTCATTGGAAGCCGTTCAGATAGCCCTAATTTGTTTTAATTAGTTTAGTGAATGTTGAGCTATCATATCTAGCTGCCATATATGTAAACATGCCCTAAAACTAAAGGGATCATATTTCCTTTAGTAGCCACTTTTACCCATCCGCTCTTCTCCTGACCGATTGGACGAAGGGAAGTGAGAGTTGACTCGACTGTTAAGGACCCAGAGGGGATCGACTGTTAAGGAGAGAGAGGGAAGCACAAGGTTGGTGACCCGGGGGAGGAAAGCGAATGCGGATCTCATGCAAAGTGAAATCTCAAGATTCAGATTGGGTTTGTGTTCGGTGTGCAGTAGATAGGGCTATTCCTTAGATTGACAAGTCAACACAAGTTGCTAAAGAGACAAAAAAAAAAACTTATATTGAACAGACCCTTATAGATTCAATAAACTAATTAATAAGGTGATTCTCTAAAAAAAATGTAAACCTAAGTCTTGGACAACCTTCTTGCAGTGAATAATCTAAGAATTTCATTAACTCTGGGTTTTCTTCAAATGTTATACCAGTCGAGGTTAGAACATTTGGATGATGAATTTCATATATGCTCGACCACAAAATTGAAAAGAGAAACTCAGTAAATTTCCTATCAACCTAATTTTAGCTAACAAGTTCATAGCAATAGAATTTTCACACGTCAAGTCTCTATTGTGCTGTCAATCTACAATAGATCAAAAAGAGTGGAACAAAACCTTGTACTTCATTTGATTCGGGGATGAAGAAAACTTAAAGAAATGCAAGTGACCATAGTTTGAGAATCGAAACCCTTTAAGAATAAACATTGCTCGATGGTTTCCTTCGACTTAGGGTTCAGAAAATTACTCCCCCCTCATCTCAAGATTCCTCCATAAAATAAAAACAAAAAAACATTTACCCAAACAAATGAAGAAATAACTAAAGACAGCAAAAATCCTAAAATCTTTCTTTGCATTTCGTAGCAAAAACAACCACCCCTCCTCGTGTTTCCTCCTCCTTTTATCTTCCCTCTTTCCATCCTTTGTTGTGTACTCAACCGATTCCTCTCCAATTCCATCCAGTTCCTTCTAGAGTATAGGATCTATAAGCACAAGCAGGGGCTTTCACGCTATTACCCTTTAAAAGCCCCCCCTCCCTTTTTATGTGTGGCCTCGGTAATAGGCAACCTTTTCCACTGCACTTTACTTTTCTTGATTCCTAGCTTGTCCATTTTCTCATATTTTTTTTTTTTTTATCTAAGGGGAATCAAACTTATGAATGTGTGCCTACCCACACTTCCACAAGTTTTCCCTTTCCATTAGACTACCCAAGTGATGTTTGTGCAACATAATAAAGTTTCTTCCTAAGCCATTAGATATGGTTCCTTAGAGTTCTTTTACAGCTGCAATGATGAACACTCACTCATGGTACAAAAGTGTTGCTAGGGCATTTCAAGTGTATGTGTGACCTAGTAGTTAGCAAGTTTCTAAAAATTCACTCTTGACTGAACCAACCCACCAATGGATAAATTTCTATTTTGAATTAACATCTCAAACTCCAAATGCCACTATAGCTCACAATTCCAAAAATTCTTGCCGTAGGCATAAAATTTTGAACATATCAGTTTGAAAAAAAAATTGATGAGTGAAGAAAAACATTATGCTTTCAAATATCGAAGAAAAATTTTGGACATGCAGTGACTCATGATTGTATCCTAAAAATTTTGCTTCCACCCACCAACTAAAATTAAGCATTGTCCTCAATGTGTAAAAACTGCAAGTAAGGGATAAAGATAGAAGCAGAAAGAGTACCTGGATGTGCTGTAGGTAAGTAAAAAAAAAAAATACATCTGGTAAAGAAAGAAAATCTACAAAACAACAAGATTAAGTTGACATAAAATAAAATGAAAAACACTACTAAGTAGTTGGGTAGCTAGGGTCTTGCAACAAACTTGTTGTAATCTCAGGTAAAAAGTTGGTTAGAAAGGGTTTTAGCCTTTGACCATTTATTTTGAAAGTGTTTCCATTTTGAGGGTTCATAATTTCGATAGCACCATGTGGCCAAATTGTCTTAACTACATGAGGTCCACTCTATCGAGATCTAAGTTTACCAGGGAACAAATGAAGTCTGAAATTATAAAGCAAAACTTGCTGATTGGGTTCAAAAGTTTTTCTGAGAATGTTTTTATCATGCAAAGTTTTCATATGCTCCTTAGTTAGTCTAGAATTCTCATAAGCATATCTTCTTAATTCCTCTTGTTCAAAAAGTTGTAGTTTTCTCACAGAGCCAACCTTATCCATATGAAAAATAAATTTTTTTACAGCCCAGTATGCTTTGTATTCTAGCTCAACAAGAAGGTGGCATGTCCTACCATAGACTAATTGACTCACTCAAAAATGAGTAGCACTAAAGCTATCCCCAAGTGTAGGAGGATGTCGTATAATAATTAGAAATAAATTCCTAGATCGTCTCCTCAGGGAAAGTTACTTAAAAATCAAACTCGTTGAAAAAAAGTGAAAAACTTCACAAAGAGAAAATAAAATGATAGTATGTGCAATGGATGGAAAATGGTACTAGTCATGGACTAGATTCATGTTTTTAGATTTTGATTGTCGGATTGGAATGTAAAGGACTAATAGATTAAACTCAGAAATTAATAAAACTAAATTAAGAATTAAACTAAATTAGAAAGTAATTGACAAAACATGAACTGAAAATTGAAAATGCCCAAAACCAAGATTCTAGAATTCATCTTTGTATTTAAATCACAAATTCTCAAAATAACACATAACAATTATAATCATTATTAAATGAAAGCTTAAAGAAGTGAGAAAAATAAATAACACGAAATAAGTAAACAGCAAATAAATTACCCAAACTTCTAAGCCAAAAAATCTCAAAAGTATTCCATAAACTTTAAACTGAAGTTAAATAAAAATAGAGAACAAAAAGTTTGGACAAAAGCTCCCCTTCACCATTCAATTGAAATCCAAAACAAAAAGAACCAACTTCTCACGTATCACTCTTGAAAATTAATCTCCAAACCTTTAATGAAAACTCTAGAACAACTCCTCTACTTCCCACGTATGATGTTTCAGAAAAAAAAAAAAAAAAAAAAAAAAAAAAAAAAAAAAAAAAACAAAACAAAAAAAACAAAAGCTTTCAACTGAACCTTTCTTGCAATAAATTAAGGTAACACACTTAATGAGAACTTCTAAAACAATTATTTTTGTTTCATGAAACGAACTAGCACACTTAATGAAAACTTCTAAAACAATTCCTTTGTTTCATGAAACCAACTAGCACACTTGCAAGAAATTAAGGTATTACACTTAATGAAATAAAATTCTAAAACAATTCTTAGCACACTTAATAAAAAAAACTAGAACAACAAAGCATTGCAACCAAAAGAAAAAAATTGCAAAACAACAACTCCCTTAAGCATTTCAGCCCTCCTTCCTTTTATTGCATCGGTTCTTTCTCTTAGAAAAATAAGTCAATCTCAGCTCTTTAATGAAACCGACACTCTTATTCCCTCCACACGTTTCAGAAAATTAAGATCCCCTCCTAACCGACTTAAAGGATCAGCTAGCAAACAGAAATTATTGAAACTGACCGAAACTCCTGCAAGACGTTAAGGCAGCACCGACTTCACACTCCAAAAGCAGCTGACTCTCTCTTTTAATCAATCAAGCACAGCTCATGTTTCAGCAAATTAAAATCCCCTTCTAGACGACTCAATAGACTAGCTAACAAAAAGAAATCACTCCAAATCGACTAAAAACTCTTGCAAGAAATTAATGCAGCACCAACTTCACACTTCACTTCCCTACACGTGTCTTACTCAGCAACATAAAACTAATCCACTCACACTTTCTCATCCAGTCATTAATGAAAACTCAAGAAAAATTAAAAACTATCACCGACTCAAAAACTGCCAAAGAACATAAGAAAGAAAACTAAAACAAAGCAGAAAAAGTTGTTTCTCCCTCTCGGACTGCACCCATTATTTAAAGAGTCAATCCACCGACTTCAATGATGTCCAATTCGGTGGAAAGACGCCTTCAATCATGCCTCTTCATCTCTCAAATTCTGGAAATTCCCCACCGATTTTACACAATCATGCACCGACACTCTTTTCCTCAATTCAAACCAAGCACGCTCAAACCAAGTCCAACACGGCTACACACCTCCATAAAATTCCCTCTAATCCCACGTCTCTCTCACCATCCATTGCTTTATACAAGTCAAGCACGGCTCTCTTTCCCTTTTTGAATAATCCTCACGTCCCTCTTTATACATGTCAAGCTTCAATGAATTTCCACCGATTTCTCCTCTCTCATCTTATTCAATCACGGCACCTTATTTACTTTTATTTTTATTTTTCTCTTCCAGCCCCTTCTTCACGTTTCCTCTCTTTGTTGAAAACTCCTACACGGCTCTTCTTTCTTTTTCACACCTTTATTCTACCGTCCAGCCACACACACACACACACACACGTATATAGATGGCTGAATTCGGTGCTTCTCCAATTCAGGCACGGCACGACATGCATTTTATTTGTTTTTCTTTTCAACATGCCTCTACTTGGTTTCAGCCTCCTTTTTAGACTTTAACTTTGCATGTATTTGTCCACCGCAAACCATTTTCTTCATTCATCGCATGTGCTTATGAACAATCAAGATATCTTCATTTCGTGTCTTCTTTTTCAACTGCCAAGTACTTCCTTCATTCTCTTCATTCCTCTCAATTAGTATGCATTTTTGGTCGAAAGTTCCAATCGGATCCCATTTGAATTTTATTTAAACTGAAAATAAAAAGAAAGAAATAACACTAAAAAATAAATTAAAAGAAAAATAGATTATCAAAAACAGACTATATATGTGAAGAAATATTGTCCCATTAAATCATAATTATAAAATTAAGCATAAACATGATATCAATCAAGTAAAAATTACAACTCGTTTTTATGCTTATTAACCATTTTTCCATCTAAAACCAATAATAGTGTCACGGAGAATTTAAAATACATTGGTTTTAAATAGCTAAAATATGCAATATTTCAGCTCAATCACTAATCTATAGGGAGACATGCCAAGAATTGTCTTATAAGCAGTTCTATATGCCCACAAAGTATCAGTTAACCTCAATGACCAATCTTTTCTGCTAGGGTTCATTGTTTTTTCAAGGATTTGTTTGATTTCCCTATTGGCTAATTAGACTTGGCCATTTGTTTGTGGATGGTAAGGTGTAGACACCTTATGATGAGTTCCATACTTTTTCAGAAGGGCTTCCATGGGTCTGTTACAAAAGTGTGACCCATTGTCACTAATAGCAGCTTTTGGCATGCCAAATCTTGACACAATGTTATCTTTCAGAAACTTAAGTGCTACCTAATGATCATTCTTTTTGCAAGGAACAACCTCTATCCACTTAGAGACATAGTCCACTGCAACCAGAATATATATATATATATATATATATATATATTTCCAAAAGATGGAGGGAATGGTCCCATGAAACCCAAACGCCAACAGTCAAAAATTTCTAAGATTAAATTGGCTGCAAGGGCATATGTTCTTGTTGGTGATTCCTCCCAATTTTTGACAGTTTGCACACCTTTTACAAAATTCAAATGCATCCCTAAACATGTGAGGCCAGTACAACCCATATTGAATTATTTTGGCAACTATTTTTTTAGTAGAAAAATGTCCACCACAAGGTTCAGTGTGACAGGAAGTGAGGACTGGGGTAATGTCAGTGTTTGGGACACATTTATAAATGATTTGGTCAGAACAATACTTAAATAGGTAAGGTTCATCATAAAAAAAAAAAAAAAATACCTGACATCTGCCTTAAACCTTTTTAAGTCCTGGGTGGTCCACTATGTCGGTGTCAGTCCTATCACCAAAAAGTTCACAATATCAACATACCAAGGAATAGACTCAATTGACAAAATATTTTCATGAGCGAAAGAGTCTAAAAGAGGTAAAGATGATATAGCCTCTGTGAAGGAGAGCCTAGATAAATGGTCAGCCACCACATTCTCCACTCATTTCTTGTCTTTAATTGCAATGTCAAACTATTGGAGGAGCAGCATCCATCTGATTAGTCTTGGTTTAGCATCTTTTTTAGTCAACATGTATTTCAAAGCTACATGGTCAGTGTAAATGACTACAGGTGACCCAAGGATGTAAGCCCTAAACTTGTCTAAGGCAAAAACTACTGCAAGCAACTCTTTCTCTGTGGTTGAGTAATTTTTCTAGTCCTCATTCAAAGTCTTGCTAGCATAATAAATGACATAGGGCAGGTTATTTCTACGCTGACCAAGAATAACCCCTATGGCATTTTTACTAGCATCACACATTATTTCAAAGGGAAGGGTCCAATCTGGGGGTTGTATGATTGTGGCTGTGGTGAGTAACTCATTGAGTTGTTCAAATGCTAATTGTTGGTCTGTGGTCCACTCAAACTCAGTATCATGCATTAGTAATTTATACAATGGTTTAGAAATGGAACTAAACCCTTTTATAAATCTCCTATAGAACCCAGCATGCCCCAAGAATGACCTAATGTCTCTCACTGTTTTAGGTATGGGTAGTTTGGAAATTATGTCAATTTTTTATTTATCAACCTCTATACCCTTAGAAGACACTATATGCCCTATTACTATACTCTACTAAGCCATAAAATGACATTTTTTCCAATTGAGTAGTAATTTCTTTTCCTCACACCTGGCCAAAACAGCTTGCAAGTTAGTTAAAAAATTCTCAAAAGTGCTTCCATAAACAGAGAAATCATCCATAAAACTTCTAAACTATTTTCAATTAAATCACTGAAAATATTGAGCATGCATCGTTGGAAAGTAGATGAGGCATTACACAGTCCAAAGGGCATCCTTCTAAATGCAAAGGTCCCAAAAGGGTAGGTAACAATAGTTTTCTCTTGGTCCTCAGGGGCTATTTCAATATGATAATAGTCTGAAAAACCATCTAAGAAATAATAAAATGTATGGCGTGCAACTTTTTCTAAAACTTGGTCTAGGAATGGTAATGAGAAGTGGTCTTTCCTAGTGGAAGCATTAAGTTTCCTATAGTCTATGCACATCCTCTAATATGTGGTTAGTCTTATAGGTATTAATTCATTTTCTTCATTTTTTACCATAGTTAGTCCTAATTTTTTTGGAACCACATGAATGGGGCTGACCCATCTACTGTAAAAAATGGGGGTAAATAATACCCACATCTAACAGCTTAAGCACTTCATTTTTCACTACCTCTTTTATCGTGGTATTAAGCCTCCTTTGCATTTCCCTAGATGGTTTGGCATCTTCTTCCAAATAAATATTATGGGTACAAACTAAAGGGTTGATACCCTTAATGTCATCCAATGTCCATCCAATAGCCTTTTTGTGTTTAGATAGAACCTCCAATAATTTCCCCCATTGACTATTAATTAAGTGAGAAGAGATTACCACTGGAAAAATATGGTGAAGTCCCAGCAATGCATATTTCAGCTGGGATGGTAAAGGCTTGAGGTCCAAGGATGGGGTCTGCTCTTCAGAAGGTTTTAGTGATTCTGCCATTGGGTGTAGCTATTCAAACTTCAGCTTCCATTGCACTTCAGCTACGTTTCCTACAATTGATGCAGAAAATAATTTGTTAGTCTTGTCATTTGAATCATTGATATCTTCTAACTCAATTAATGCATCATTGGGTTCATAGGATAAGGGGCAGATTTCTAAAATAATGTTGTCCAACATATTCACGTTTTGCACTTCTTCCACTTCTTGGGGCTGCCTGCATAGATTAAAAATATTCAGTTCCAATGTCATATTCTCAAAATTTAGTTTAAGCACACTACTTCTATAATTTATTAGAGCATTAGAAGTGGCCAGAAATGGTCTTCCCAAAATTACTAGTGCTTGAAACAGGGAGTTTGTTGAAAGTTTCAGGTCAAGAACAACAAAGTCTACTGTGTAATAAAACTTATCAACCTGAACTAGAACATCCTCTACTACCCCTCTAGGTATTTTTATTGACCTATCAGCTAGCTGTAGGGTAATGGAAGTAGACTTTAACTCCCCTAGACTAAGGTTTTCATAAACACAGTAAGGCAACATATTTACACTAGACCCCAAATCAAGTAATGCATGCCCAATTTTTGAGTTTCCAATCATGCAAGAATAGTGGGTGAACCTGGATCCTTGTACTTGAGAGGGGTGTTGCTTTGTATGATTGCACTAACTTGTTAAGTGAGAAAGGTTTTTTTTTTTTTTTTTTTCCTCTTAACAGTGCACAAGTCTTTAAGAAATTTTGTATAAGTGGAAATTTGTTAAATAACATCTAACAAAGGTATATTTATTCTCACGTGTTTAAAAACTTCAAAAATTTCAGCATGATACTTATCTTTGTGTATATGGGTTAACCTTGTAGGAAAAGGTGCAAGTGCTTGCCAGTTTTTCACTTCAGTTTCAATAGCACAGGGTTAGAATCCTTACCAATGATGGCTGAGTCAGGAGTGAGATTTACCAGAATTCTTCTACTTCTCAAAGTTGTTACAACTTTTACTAGTTTAGTATCGGAAGTCTCCACGGCCTCTAACACTTGATGAGCCTACCTCTGAGGGTTAGGTTGTAATCTTCAACCTTCTCTTAAGTGTTCAAGGTTGTGGTGAAGCTTGTTAAAGATCCTCTAATATCATTGATGGCCTGTGAAATTTGGTTGTTGATGGTGGCTTGCCCTTGCATGAACTGTTAAAGATTTGCTGCCATTTGATGGGCAGTGTCCTCAAGGTTCCTCCTTTGCCCATAAGGTGCTACAATAGGGCATTGAGGTGATCCTGATACTGCTGACTATTGATTAACTATGTATTGAGAAAGGCCTGGTGCATGATTGGAGGGGTTAGTTGATTGCTCATTCCTCCAACTCAAATTTGGGTGGTTTCTCCAACTGGGGTTGTATGTGTTAGAAAATGGACCTGAAAAAGGTTTAAAAACCATGTTAACAGCTCCAGATTGGTCCAGTAACACTTCTTTAAAATCTGGGATAGTGGGGCAATCATTATTAGAGTGTCCTATGTCCTCACATATGTTGCATTTTTCTGAGACTCTTTGAACAGCCTGAATCTTATTTACTTTGTTTGTGTCTATGGTTTATAATTTCTTAGTAAGCATAGACACTCTAGCATGCAAATCATCCACTTCTCTCAAGTTGTATTTCCCCCATCCAGTTATTTTTAAAGATTCAGTTCTATCATATTCATACAAAACATCCCATGACTGGGTGTTTTCAGATAAATAATCCAAATATTCAAAAGCCTCCTCTGGTTCTTTATTAAAGAACCCTCCATTACACATTGTCTCCACGAATTGTCTCATCTTGGGTTGTAAACCCTCATAGAAAAAGCTTATTATCCTCTAGTTTTGTGCATAGGAAAGATTTTTTAAAAAAATTCAATATGCGTCTCTTGTCATGTTCCTATGGACCTAGGCCTCAAAGAATTTAGCCTAGTCTTGGCTTTGTCTTTTAATGAGAAGAGGAATAACTTGAGCCTGATCACTTCTTTAGTACAAGTTTGATCCATAAAAGTTTAACAGATTTCCTCAAATTCTTTTATGTGAAAATAAGGGTTTTCTGATTCCATCCCATGAAAATGAGGTATCAAAGGAATCATTCCTAACTTAAAGTTAAAGTTATTTGCGATCAAGGATTGAATGATGCATGAGGGTGAACTAGCCCTAATAGGTTGTAAATAATCCTTAAGGGTTCTATTTTGGTTTACCACTCTTCTCCCATCATGTTCTTCTTCAGCCATGGTACTAAAACTATCGAAGGATGACTCAAATGAGAGTGACTCACAATCTAAATATGTTACTAACTCAGTTCTGACCAGTCTAGAGGAATAATCACGACTCCAAACAGACCTACAAGTCCCAACAGTAACACCAAATACCATCAAACAGATTTTTTTTTTTTTGGTTATCACTCAGGATTAACAAGTGGCAAACAAAACAAAATAGAGTAGACAATGAATGAATAAATAATAAAAAGCATTAGGGTTAGAGATTACCAAAGTGTAAAGAGGTTCACACTTAACCACCCCTTGACTTTGTCAGTTCTATAAATTGCCATTAATCCTTGGCAACAATGCCAAAAACTTGCTTCTCCAATTTTATTACCTCCCAAGTGCAAGAGGTGTTGTGTTGATGTGCAGTGGAGATCTCAAGGTCCATTTCACAAGGATTAAGACAACTTATACTTCATAACTATTTAATAAAATAAATGGTGATAGTTCTCCCTAAGAGCACCTCCTTAGTCACATTGTTGACCAAAGAGTAATTCCTTAATAGAGATTCTCTTTTCCCCTTTTAAAACACCAAAGGCTCAATCACTATAAAGTACGATTGGCCTTTTCTTCTTCCTCTGACTCTAAGGTTGTGTTTGGCCACAAGGAATTTTCATCTGAAACATAAAATTCTCATCTCATCATTACAACTTTCTCAAATTCCTATATAAAATATAATAAATAATATAACTTTTTCTTAACTTTTTCAAATCTCAATACAATAATAATATTAAAATATAATATTTTAATATTTAATCTTAAAACTCAAAATTTTCATCTGAAAATTCTTAATGGCCAAGCAAAACCTAAAGGTTTACTAGAAATTTACAAGTCAACACAAGTTGCTAAAGAGACTAAAAAAACTTATATTGAACAGACCCTCATAAACTGATTAATAAGGTGATTCTCTAAAAAAAATGTAAATAAACCTAAGTCTTGGGCAACCTTCTTGTAGTGAATAATCTAAGAATTTCATTAACTCTGGGTTTTCTTCAAATGTTATACCAATCGAGGTTAGAACATTTGGATGATGAATTTCATATATACTCCACCACGAAATTGAAAAGATAAACTCAGTAAATTTCCTATCAACCCAGTTTTAGCTAACAAGTTCAGAGCAATGGAATTTTCACACTTCAAGTATCTATTGTGCTGTCAATCTACAATAGATCAAAAAGAGTGGAACAAAACCCCTTACTTCATTTGACTCGGGAATGAAGAAAACTTAAAGAAATGCAAGTGACCACAGTCTGAGAATCGAAACCCTTTAAGAATAAACACTGCTCGATGGTTTCCTTCGACTAAGGGTTCAGAAAATTACTCCCCCTTTATCTCAGGATTCCTCTATAAAATAAAAATAGAAAAACATTCACCCAAACAAACGTAGAAATAACTAGAGACAGCAAAAACCCTAAAATCTTTCTTTGCATTCCGTAGTAAAAATAACCACCCTTCCTCGTGCTTCCTCCTCCTTTAATCTTCCCTATTTCCATCCTTTGCTGTGTACTCAACCTATTCCTCTCCAATTCCATCCGATTCCTTTTAGGGTGTAGGATTTGTAAGCACAAAGCAGGGGGTAAGGATTCGAGTGATGGAGAAACCGAAAATGTTCCAAGTGTGGTGTGAAGGTGTAGTGGGTGTCTTAAGAGTATAATGTTTGTTTTACACCTTTATTCTTTCACCTTGACTAAAGGATGTCCCCTTTGCAAAAGTGATGAGTAAGTGAGGATTTCTAGAGATTTTTAGGTCAAAAAGTCTTAATTTAAATAGTCACCAACTACAATTTTTTCACTTAATCACTTTCCAAACCATGCAACCACAAGAGCTCTAAATCTTAGACAAGACCAAGCACTCTTTGTAGTGAACTTCCCATCAACATTTTCAGTCCATACTAAAATATCCTCCCCTTCTTTGTGATGACCCAACTGTTGCATTATGGATAAAACATTATCAACACCAACTAGCTGAGTAATCAATCCAAAATCTTTTTCATTTTGAAGTTTATATTCCTGAACCAAGATCTTTGGGAAAGGACTCACCATAAAAGAATTTATTAGAGGCCCATCATCCGACCATTTATCATGCCAAAAGGAAATTCTCCATTCCCTTATTTTTCACTGATAGTGATTTAAAACCAATAGAATACATCTAGCATTATATGCCAACTTCGGGATCCCTTAGAAGGATCAATCAAAGACACATGATTATTTTTAATGTGCTTAGCTCAAAAAAATTTGGCCCAAAGCGATTTTTTATGAAGTAATTTCCAAGCAAATTTAACATGCAAGGAATGTTGAATATCATCCAATCTCTTCATTCCTAAGCCACCTTCCTCCATCTGTAAGCAAATCTTCTTCCAAGCTCTCCAACATCTTTTATCACCCCCTTGTGAAGAGACTCAAAAACATTTATTGAGGCAATCATTTAATCTCTGCAACACAATTTTAGGCGCCTGGACACAAGATAATAAATGAATAGGCAAACTCATCAAAACTTTCCGAATTAAAATCAAATGAGCAACTTGAGATAAAAGTTGGATCTTCGATCCTCCAATATGCGCACAAATTGTCACCAAATCCTCCAAATGAATAGCTTTTAGCATTCTTGAAATAATAGGGACTTGAGACCCAATTTCTCTTAAAATCTCCCAGCATCTCCCAAGATTAATAGAAGTTGAAAAATGCAATGAGGATTTTTCAACACTAATTTTTTGTCTTGGCCAGCTTTCATAAACTTCAAAAATTTTCAGAATATTCTGAATTGATTTGAGGCTTCCATTTGTGAAAATAACGATGTCATTCACATAAAGCAAATGAATAATGAGTGGAGCAACTCTTAGATGGGAAAATGGCTTAGTTTTTCCTTCTTCAAACTTCCACTTTATCAAACGAGACAAAACCATCTCCACCAAAATAAATAAAATAGGAGATAAATGATCACCTTAGCGAAGACCCCTCCCTCTTTTGAATAAGCTTTTAGAGACTCCATTCATGACTACAGAAAACCACGGCGATGTAATACAAGACCGAATTAAACCACGAACTATTGAAGAGAACCCAAAAGCTTCCATTGCGAATAATATGAAATCCCATTCCACACTATCATATGTTTTTGCCATGTCCACCTTCATCACAACATTCCCATTCATTCTCTTTGTATTTATCATGTGAATCATTGCTTGATTCAAACAAATATTATCAAAAAGGCTTCGTTTGGGAAGGAGAGCACCTTGTTCAGGCGAGATCAATATGGAAAAAATAGGAGTCAGTCTACAAAGCAAAATTTTAGAACACACCTTTGACATAATCGAGCATAGGTTAATCGGACATAATTTATCAAAACTCATCGGGTTTTCAACTTTTGGAATAAGAACCAAAGATGACGCTGACTAAAATTGAGGAAAGGATTTTCCTCTAAAAAAATCACTGACAGCTTTCACCACATCTGCCTTTACAATCTCCCAGCAAGATTAATAAAAGCTAGCACCAAACCCATTCGGTCTTGGACTACTATCAATAGGAATAGAAAACAACGCATCCTTTACTTCCTCCATAGAAGGCACTTTGAAAATCATAAAATTCTCTTCTTCAACGATAGAAGCCTCAATAATAGAAGAAAGGTTTGGCCTAGATGACCTTGGCCTGGATTTCAGAAAATTCTCAAAGTACTCCACAGCACCAATATGGACCTCTTCCGGTGAAGACAAAACCTTGCCATCCACAAGCTTCATGTGATCAATTTTCTTGATGGTTACAGATTTCAAAGCGTGGAAAAAACTTGCGGAAGCTTCCCCCTGTTTAAGCCAACAACTATTTACCATTTGTCTCAACTGAGTTTCCTCTCTACACATCCACATATCCAACTCAACCTTAGAAGTTAATAAATCCAGCTCCACATCATCTGAAGCATTCCCCAAAAGGTCATTTTCAAGGTCTTCAATTTTTTGTTCCAAGGTACATATATGAACATCCATTTTCCCAAAAACATTTTTATTCCGTTCTCTCAAAGAAATTTTTAAAGTTTTTAATTTCCTTGATAGACAAAACAATCCAGAATCACCAATTTCCACCTCTCAACTTCTCTTTATTACCTCAAAAACATTTGTTGAAATTTAAATGTTGGAAAACCATATAACAAAGACTAACAAATCTGGAGTATCATTGGAGCATGATTAGAAGTCGTTTGAGGCAGGTATTTTACAAGAACCTTAGGCCAATAAAGTAATGCACTTGAAGACAGCAGCGTGCGATCTAATCTCATCCAACTATGTGCCTGACCCCCATGCTTGTTGCACCAGGAAAACCAACTACCAAAAGTAGGAAACTCCAACAAACCACATGTATCAATACAATCATTAAATTCTTGCATAGCAAGCATTAGTCTCGGACATCCACCATGCCTTTCAGAATCGTTCCAAATTATGTTGAAATCCCCGACAACAATCCACTTTTCATTGGTCAGATTCAAGCTTACCAACTCCGCCCATAACATATGCTGAGCCACCTGGTTACATCGAACATAAATAAAAGAGATAAAAAACTACATCCCATTCACTAAAACAAAAACTGTAATATGTTGGTCACCACAAGAAACCACTCTCACTGTCCAACCATGGTCCCAGAAGAGCCATAATTTTTCACCTTGATCTTCATTCGTAATATCATTAGTAAATTTCAAACGACTACGTAATAACATCAATTTCTTCTGGGAACAAAAAGGTTCCACAATCCCAAGGAAACTCAACTTGAGTTTACTAATTTCCTTAATCTTTTTCTTAAGGTGCCCGGACCCCTCAAATTCCAATACATCAAAGGTTGTAGCATCATAAATACAATCTATTAGGCTTGCTTGGAGCCCGAGAAGAACTTTTCAATTTGACACCAACATCTTTTTCTTTTTGCAATATGTTCTTTTTCTCGTTCTTTGATTCATAAACCTTTACCTTATTGATATTATTAGCCGATTCCATCAACTCCCCCTCAGAACAGTGACCATCATTAAGAGGCATAGCCGATACACTTGTTTTTCTATTTTGAGCCATTACTCTATAAAGCCATTTTTTTCCTCAAGTTTGGAGAAACTTCCTTTCGGGTACAAGCATCCTCATGTTCTAACTTGTTTGAAGAAACCTGCATTGGAGAATTTTCAATGACTTCATTTCCTCTAGACATATATTGCGCAATGGAGGCATTCCAAACAACCCATGTTCATCAACATCATCTCTCCCCTTATTTTTCACTCCATCTTCAACCTTCACATTTTCACTGACTTCATTTCCTCTAGACATATCTTGCACATTGGAGGGAGAGCCTGCATTCATAGCAACCCATGTTCCATCAACATCATCTCTCCCATTATTCTACACTCCATCATCAACCTTCACCGAAGAGCTAAACGACACCATCTCAAGACACTTCTTTTCTCCCTGAGTTTCAACATTTTTCCTAGCCATATCATCCTCAATCACCAAGATAGCATCATCCTTTGTCTGCTCCACATCGCCCCCATCCATCTTATTTTGTTTAACCCATACCTGTTTTCCTCTCAGGCCACCTTCTTTCAGATCATCTTGCATTTTTTTCTTGGTCCCCTTACAAGTATTATCATTATGCCCTTGCGGCATACACCTTTGACAAAAAGCTAGAAAGGTTTCATACACCACATCCTAAAACCAACTTTGAGGATTTGGAGGACTTCTGATCCACAACCAAGGTAATGGTTCAACAGACACATCCATTTCCACACAAACCGACACACCATCAGTCCTTGTTGCACAAACAATAATATTATCCCAACATAAAAACTTACCCAAAGGCCTTACTATATTTCAAAGATACAATTCTTGATAGTAGTTTGGTGGCAAACCAAGGAGAAAGACCCACACAGGAGCCAGAGTCAATTCCTTTCCTTCGAAACATTCAATAGACTAGTGAAAAACATGATAATGAGCCCCATCATTATCAAAAGATTCACAAGAAACCAGCTTCATTTGCAAACTGCACAAAAACATTTCTTGGCATCCTCATAGATGAAACCACTGGTTCATGAACCAGCCCACATCTATTTCGTATGAATGAATGCATGAACTATATCCATGGAAGGGCATTGGCGTAAGAATTTCAATACCAAAGAAAATTTGAATGACTGAGCAGATAGAGCAATTTCTTGTTTGGAAAACACTACACAAACATCACCATCCACCACCACCAGCACACGTCAAAGCACCACCACCTCCAGTAGAGGTAGAAGTTTCTGAGCCACCATGTCAGTAAATGTTTGACCACCCAATGCTAACACCAGAGATCCACCAAAGGCCCCGACGATAGCCATGCAAAAACCTAAATCACCTCAGAAGGAAAACAGAGATTGAACAAAATTGCCAGTGCTTTTTGGAGTAACTGTAAGCCACACAAATATTCATATGTCACTGTCACTACCCAAATAAATATTATATAGTTCTATCTGTTCATTTCTCACATTTAGATACGACAAGCCATATGTGATCCGGCTCTTAACTAAATGATACATTTTCAAAATAATACAAATGCTATTGATGGAGACAGGCCTCCATATCTTTTGCTAGGGTGGTGTTAGTCCTTATTCCTCGAGTACCTCTCTTGGTGTAACTTTGCATCAAAATCTACAATTTCAATAAACAAAACCATAAGTAGTTCAAACAACTATGACAAGACCACTACTAAGCAACAATGCACGTGAAGATGTAATCCACACTTTCATATAAAAGATTTGTGAATACATAAATTTGTGCGTGGCGAGGAATCACCCTCTAAGGAATTATTCTTTGTGCAAAACTCAAGTATATCACTAAAGCAAGGAATCACCCTCTTCTCAAGCATGTAAAACTTATTGCCACACATAGGTTCTTATCACATAAAGTCTCATCTTATAAAGTGCCAACTAGGGGAAATCACTTCACAGTTCGGCTTAGAGAATCATTTCCACCCAACCAACGTGCAAGTTGATTCGCCTATTTCAAATCATCCAATACACACACTGAAGTATACATGTTGCACTAGGGACACATTCTATCTAATCAATCAACTTAAAGACACCACACATTATATGCCTATGGAATTTCTCAACTCGTCTATCAAGTGAGGCCAATATGAATGTGTTCCACCACAATCATCATGAGGACTCTCTCTACTCATATTAAACTTGTGGCAATGTATCATAGAAATGGTCAGGGAATCCTCAACCTATACATGATGATTGACGCACGATTAGATTTACACACCCAAAATCACCACATCACCAATCTGGACCATTCAAATGTCAAGATCTCAAAATCACAATGTAAAGATATAGCATATGCAATGCTAGAACTCACAACATACCCATGACATTTACCCTCACATTTCCCAGTACTATCTTTGAAGCTAGCATACCTCACAATATTTAAAACTAACCTACCTCACAATATTTAAAACTAACCTACCTCATGGTATTGAAAATACTATGGCGGCACTAGCATTGCTCCCTCTGAATCCACTTACTTTCTTTGAAGACTCCGACTCCAAAGAGAATCAAACACTTACTATCTCAAAAATGAGATTTTAACTTTTAAGTCATTTTATAGGACAGTATCATCAAGTGTCCTTCTAACTACTAATGTGCTTGAGTAAGAGCTCTTTAGTCTTAATTGTCCATCTGCAGAATGATAGAGACAGATTGATAGGACAAGGCATGCACGTTCTTATGGTTTGTTTTTAGTCTAGTCCACGGTA
Organism: Carya illinoinensis; assembly: GCF_018687715.1. Lineage (NCBI taxonomy): Eukaryota > Viridiplantae > Streptophyta > Magnoliopsida > Fagales > Juglandaceae > Carya > Carya illinoinensis. Next base: position 39,058,377 of record NC_056754.1, read on the forward strand.
CCTTTTCAATATGAGTTTCCCACGTTGTGCCAGACCATGCCTTTGGGTTCAAATGATATGATCTATAAGTTGTGACCTATCTTTCGCAAACCACTCTAGGTGCTTTCAGGTGGAGTATGAGCCTCTGCATACGACACTAGTACCTTATAAGCATTTTCGTGTAATCTCGAAAAGCCCTTGCTTCTGCATGGGTCTTGTCTTTTACCGTTGCTCACCTTAGACTCGTACCTCGCCCTTCATTTAGGCTTTCTCACCTTTGTGAAATTGGCATCTTTTTCTAGAACTACTAGCCTCTTTGGCTTATCGTTCTTCTCATGGGTACTTGCTTGCCCGGTACAAGGTGAAAAATCCTTTAGTACCCCTTGTGCTGAGATGTGTACGTCATGCCTTCTACATGATGATGCTCACCCTATTGGAATAGTTGCACTTTGTAGATCATCGCTACCTCGTCTACTATCTTTTCAAGGAAATGCTCTCTTCTTTGCCTTCTACTTGACCTTGGAAAGTGGTTTGTCTCCTTGTGCTGGCACAATCCTCACAATCAATATTTTCCAAGAATGATCTTAGGTCTAGGTATCACCAGTTGAAGATTAGGGAGAGTGCAGGTCAAAAATTGCCTTTAGGACGAGGTATACACTTCAAATTTATGATGATGTCATTCAGTTTAGCTAACACCCTAGCATCATTCATGGATATCATGAACAGGGTGCTTAGACCATTCTTGGACCCATTCATTGTGGTATTTATTGATGGCATTCTAGTCTACTCCAAAGACATAGAAGTCCATAAGAACCACTTAAGGCTAGGTATTGGGAAAACTAAGGAAACACCAGTTGTTTGCCAAACTCAATAAATGTGAGTTATGGTTGGAGGATATTAAGTCTATTGAACATGTTATATTCAAGGAAAGAGTCGTAATGGACCTGAGTAAAATCAAAGTAGTCTTAGATTGGCAATGCCCTACAATAGTCCATGAAGTTAGGAGTTTCATAGCACTCGCTGGATATTATCGAAGATTCATGGAGGAATTTTCTAAACTTTCAAGTTTGATCACGATGTTGACTAGAAGGAATTCCAAATTTATATGGACTGAGCAATGTGAACAAGATTTTGAGGAATTGAAGAGGAGTTGACCATGACCCCTGTGTTGGCATTGCTGAAGCCTCACAAGCTAATGGTTGTGTTTACTTATGTACCTATGTATGAACTAGTGTGTGTCTTGATGTAAGAAGGAATGGTAGTGGCCTATGCCTCGCGACAATTAAAGGACCATGAGATGAACTACCCTACCCATGCCTTGGAACTGGTGACAGTAGTCTTCACCTTGAATTTTGGTGACATTATCTCTACGGAGAAGCTTGCAAGCGATGATGGGTACTAAGTTAAGGTTTAGTAGCACCTATCACTCACAAATTGATGATATGTTAAGAGCCTATATGTTAGACTTCAAATGGCCCCTTATGAATCTCTACACGAAAGGAAGTGTAGGTTGCCTCTATGTTGGGATGAAGTTGGAGGAGGTAAGCTTATTGGGCCAAAGCTAACCCAAGAAATGAATGATTAATTTAAAATTATACGCGATAGAATGGTGATGGCTTAAAGCTGTCATAAAAGTTATACCAATACAAAATGGAGAGGCTTGACCTTGGAAGAGAGCGATTGGGTGTATTTCAAGGTGTCACCCATAAATAGAGCCCAAGATATATTGGACCTTACCAAATAGTGGGAAAAATAGGTCCAATAGAGTATAGAATTTCGTTACCAACAAAATACCAAAAGGTACATGACGTGTTTCATGTCTCCTCGTTGAGGAAGAGTTTCAGGAACTAGGAACCCTAAATGGTTAGCCTAGTAAGATTAAGCTACAACCAAATCTTACATATGAGGAAATGCCATTACGAACGTGGACAAGAAGGAACAATAACTACGGTCCAAAACTATGCCCTGCTAAAAGTACTCTAAGGAAGCCCTGAACATGAGGAGTTTACATGAGAAAGTGAGAAGGTCACGAGGGAACAAATTCTCTATTTATTTGGGCCGCATTAATTGAGCTGTCCACCATAGCTGATTCATAACACACCAAATAAGGGCATATAGGACGCCTAAGAGATGGAAATATGGCTATAAATAACCCTCGAATCCACGCACCATAGCCACGAAAACCCTAGAAGTTTTAAGAAACACCATTTATTGGGAAAAAAAAAGATAGCTCAAAAGGTAGCCCTATCACCAAAAGTGATTAATGGATGATGAAAGAGAGACGCAAGACAAAAAGGTGGTGGGAAGAACAACAACAAGAAGAGGAAGCGCATCGGAGGGCAAGGACCCTAATAAACAAAACGTTGGACCATGGCAACAACGTTGTGAGATCAAGCGGAGTAAGATGTTAAATTTAAGAATGTGAGTTCTAAGAAGGGAATGGAGGTGTGATGTCATTAGGATTAGGTGTCTCTGAGTCTAGTAGAAAGGCCAATGCATGAGAGAGCAACAAAGATGTATGGCGCAGAAGCAGTTGATGTAGAATACAAGGGTAGAGACCTTCAATCCAGTGATAGGAGATGAGGATCTGGGAGTGGATGATAGATTGAGTGTACCCTCATCGCCAACCAATGAATTATCCACTAATGCCCCCTTAAGCACATCCATGACAATTCCACAATGAGGGATAGTTCTCACCAAATTTGGAGGACGAAATTATTGTTAAGGAGGGGAAGATGTGAGGACTATGCCGAATTAGAGGAAGGAACCCCCTCAGGTGGACAAAACACTAGTTGAAAGGATACAGTCAAGTAAGCAACGTGCATCAAAAAAGGAAGTATGGCGAGCAACACATTGCAGAGAGCCTGGCAAAGATATGGGATAGTACAGGGTTATGAAGGAAGGTCCACTCTTTACTAGGCAAGAAAATGACTTGTTGCCAATATGAAAGGCTAGCAAATGTTGCCCAGGAGAATTATGTCAAGGAAGAAAGACCAACCAATATGAAGAGCAGCCACAGAGGCTTGTCTTTTTTATTTTTATATTTATTTGTAATTCAAAATGTTTATTGTAATTGGGCGATGAACATTCTACAGCTCGTTATATTTTGATGTACATAATAAGCTAATGATGATGTGTGATTAGATTTGGGATGAACTGATAGTGACATATAGATGTTACTATTATTGAAGGAGTATTTGTACAGAGACTGATGAGTGTACGAAAGTGCACTCTAAATACCCTATTATTGAACTAAAATGCTAATATATGAATAGCAATTATAGGAATTAATGTATATTATTGAATTAATTTTTTATTTACTTTGGGATACACCTAAGCAAACTTTTATGTTTAATTCTAGTGTTTATAAAAGAGCAAGTCAAAGCCTAGTCAAATTTAAATGAGGACTTTCAAGTGGGCAAGATGTTAGAACCAACTAGAACTTTCAACGAGTGTAGGACTCTTAAAATAAGGATAATGATGGGGTTTTAGATCAAAATGAATCATGAAAAAAAAAGAAAAAAAATCACAAAAAAAAACTACAAAAAGTTCAAGTCCAAAATTTGCTGGGAGACAGCCTAAACATACTTTAGTATTTTGATTGTAACTTTCAACTCATATATTTGATTGATGTGATTCTTAATGCGTTGGAAAGCTATCTTAAAGGGATACAAGTTTGTGTCTAATAAGAATTTATAAATTCTAACTCTTGAAGCATGTACAGGGTTGCCAAGTTGAGTCATAAAAGTTAGGCGATTTTTTATATGGGAATTAAGAAAATATTAAGGTTTCTTTTCTATCTTATATAAGCATAGTATTGGCAAGAAATTGGGAGAGAGGAGAGGCACAAGGGGTAGATTTGTGGAGAAAAATAAGACCATTTTATTTGTACTTTTTGAGTTCTTCCATGGAGAAATAAATATTGGGTAAAGCCTAGGGTAGAGATTGATTAGTAAAAATGCTTTGACTTTATTTCAATTCATAGATTAAGTTTTATTATTTAAGATTCTAGGATTGAATTCCTTTATTTGTTTTAGATTTTTATAAGTTTGAGACAATTATATTAAATTTTGCTATGGTTTTTCGAAAGCTATACGATTATTAATATATGATTGTGACTTAAACAATTGTTTTCATGTCATTGATGTGATCTCTTCCTATACTATTATTTATGAACATAGTATCGTCTCTAGATCTGATATTTATTATTATAAATAAAAAATATGGTTTGTAAAGAGGAGAATAGATTCTAGAATTAAATTTGAGAAAGTAGATGAACATAACGTCATATCTTCCAATTAGGAATTTGGTGCTATAATTCCTAATTGTGTATATATTTTAGATTGAAAAAAATAGAATATTGGATCTGGTTGATTAAAGCTCGAAGCTTTACTTACCTTCTTGCTCGTGCCCTAATTTCAATTTACTTGCATGCTTTAGGTAGAATTCTCAGATTATTGTCCTATTGTCATTTAGTATTTTCCTTGAAGCTTGCATCTTGTAGTGTTTCTTTTGACTCCCTTTGGATTGACATCTTGAACTATACTATAACATCGCGTAATAGTTTGAGCGTAATCAAATTTTGATGCCAATGTTGGGATATGGTGCAAAAGAATCAATACAAGACATAATTTATTTCAACAGTTTGTAAAGGCGGTAACTTCATTCCCTCTTTTAGTTTGCTGTATTATTTGTTTTGCTTTTTATTTTTGCAGTACTTTTTATTTTTAATTTTTAGTTTTTATCTTGCATGCATAGATATAAAGACGCCTTAGGTAGGTTTGTTCATCGGTCCATGCTAGAGTCAGAATCAAATTTTTTAAATCCTTTATTTGAAAATCCATCTAGTCCCTACGAAATGAACGAACACAAAGATCAACCCACTAGAACTCTTTACGATTACCTTCACCCTACACACATAGCCACACCATCATGCATAATGTTTCTAGCCAACACTCATCAGCTTAATTTTAAAACAGGGATGATACAACTACTTCCCACCTTTCTTGGTTTAGAGAATGAAAATCTTTATTTGCAAATAAGGGAGTTTGAAGAAGTAGTTGTGACTTTCCATAGTCATAATGCTACAGACGATATTGTGAGACTTAAGTTCTTTCCTTTCTCTTTGAAGGATAAAGCAAAGAGCTTGTTGTACTCACTATGACCACGATTAATAAGATCATGAAATGAGATGATACAGCTCTTCTTTAACAAATATTTTCCCCAACATAAGATGCTTTGAAGAAGCAGGTCTATACCTTTGCACAAAAGGATAGTGAGGCTTTGTATCAATCTTTGGAGAGGTTTAATGAGTTGTTGAGTATGTGTCATCACCATAGGTATGAGAATTGGCCCTTATTTAGTTATTTCTATAAGGAACTTACACCTAGAGATCGTCAATTCATAGAGATAATGTGTAATGGTGAGTTTTTGCAGAAAAATCTAGATGAGGCCATAGAATATCTCAATGAGCTTATTGAAAAAGCTCACACTTGGACCAAACCTAGTGCTACTGAGAATACAAATAGGTCACGACTTGCTGGGATTTGCCATCTTAGGGAAGATGATAACTTGAAAGCTAAAGTTGAGATGCTTACTAGGGAGTTAGAGGTGTTAAAAACTAAGGATTTAAAGCCAACACACATGGCTACTCATGTAGATTCCTTTAGACCATGTTTTATGTGTGGTGGGGTAGAGCACCTAACTCAAGAGTGTCCCACATTTGCTAAAATGAGGGGAATGTATGAGGAACAATATAATGTCTGCTGTATGTATATGAAGCATTTTGCACCATTCTCTGATACTTACAATCCTGGATAGTGTAATCGCTCCAATTTTAGTTGGGAATCTGAAAACCAGCAGCCTGCACACCCACCTAGAGTTTACCCTACACTGTATCATGTATCATCTTATTCTAGGAAGCCCTTAAAAGATACTTTACATGCTTTTATTGAGGCACATGGTAAAACTAATCAAAAGTTTGAGTCTTTGATTATGCAGGTTGTTGAAAAAAGAAGAAGAAGATAATGAGCCACATATCCAAGATAATGAGCTCCTTGAGTGTCAATGAGCATTACAAATTCCCTTCTCAAGCTTAATCCGCACCCCAAGGTCAACATGTGATACAAGAAAATTTGACGGATGTCAATGCCATTATGACACGAAGTGGCAAATCATTACACATTCCAACAACTTATAAGTCAAAGGATGTTGAAGAGGACCAAAGCAATAGTGGTACCGAGTTGTCCAAGGAAGCCAAGGTAATAAAGAGCCTAGTTAAGTTACCATTTCCTCAAGCTTTAAAACTAAATAAGCAAACTTTGGATCCTAGCAATGAAATCCTAGAGAACCTCAAGCAGATAAAAATTAACTTATCCTTACTGTATGTTATTAAACAAGTTCCTACTTATACAAAATTTCTTAAATATTTGTATACAGTTAAGTGGAAACACCATGTTAAGAAGACAACATTCCTGACAGAGCAAGTTAGTGCTCTAATTGAGCATCGAATTCCTCCTAAGGACAAGGACCCTGGTTTTCCAACCATTGCATGTAATATTGGGAATCATGAGTTTGGAAAAGTTTTGCTAGATTTAGGAGCTAGTATAAATTTGATGCCTTATTCTATTTATTTGTAGTTTGGTTTGGGTGAAATTAAACCTACTTGTATTGTGCTTCAATTGGCTAATCGTTCAATTAAGAAACTGAGATGAATAGTTGAGGATGTTTTGATCCAAATTGAAAAGTTTTATTATCCTATTGATTTCTTAACGTTCCTCTCATATTAGGTAGACCGTTCCTTGCTACGGCTAATGCACTTATAAATTGCATGAATGGATTGATGAAACTATCTTTTTTAAATATGACTATTGGAAACAACTAAAAGAGAATAACGAGTGCCACCAAACGTACATGATTGACGCACTCATAGACAAGAGAGATCACACAACTCATGATTCTGATTCCCATGAATATTCATTTGTTAATTCTGAGTTTCATACTATTAGTGATTCATCTGATGTTGTTAATATTTGTATTGCTTTTTATGAAACTCAAGATTATGACATACGAGCTTGGCAACCGAAATTTGAGGAGTTATCTAAGAAAAGTGAAAAACAGATTCCTTCAAGTATGGAAGCACCAAGAGTTAATTAAAACCCTTAGCCTAAGTCTAAAATATAAAAGGTTAAAATAAAAGCATTTCATGATAAAAATATTTTTAGGAAGACTTTTAAACCTAATGACCAAGTATACTTGTATGATTCTAGACTTTACCCAGGAAAACTTCAGTCTAGGTGGACTGGCCCCTTTGTAGTGAAACATGTTTTTAAAAATGGGGCGGTAATGATAGAGGACCCTATGGATGGCTGGGTCTTTAAAGTAAATGGTCAATGCCTAAAAATACTTATTGATAGACAAGTTTTTGATGTGGAAGACATTCCACTTGCAGGCCCGGTTTATCCATCTTAACCCCACCATATAGGTATATATTTTCTTTTTCTTTTCTTTTCTTTTCTATTAGTTCTTTTCCTTTTTCTTTTTTCTTTTTTTAGTTTGTTGCTATTTTCTTTGTTTTATGTTTACAGTATAATGTCATTTCGCCATTTCAGTTTGCCATCTCTTATGCTTACTTGGCTGCCCATTTCACACATCAGGTATATTTTACCCTCTTTAGTTACTCTTCATTCAGTTTTGATTCTTAAACATTGAAGACAATGTTTCGTTTAAGTTGGGAGTGGTGCAAATTATGCATTTTCAAATGCTTGTTAGAACTTTGTAGCATGTTTATATGTGTCGAAATTTATTTTTTTTTAGCATCACACGTACATTCTTTCACATGTGTGCTCATTCTCATACACAACTATCTTAGTGAATTCAACAAACCCATCTTGATCATTATGCTGAGGTATTCACAGAATTTCTAATGTACTCATTCAAGTTTTGTGATAAGATGGTGGTTTGACACATGTATCTAGATAACTCTTTTACTTAAGTCTTTATGTGTGAGCTTTAGAGAGGATTGAGAGCTAACAAATGTTGAAAATTGTGAAAAATGTTCATTGATTTTTTGAATTGGGCACTTCTTTTGAGAATATCATTGTATGGTTTGTGGTATGATGTGAATATACTTGATATATGATGAAGGTGAATTTAGGATTAACATTTGAGTCATTCAAGCCAACTCTTTGAATTATAGACCCCTAGTAGCCAACTTTGAACGAAGAAACACATATAGCCTTTATTCTTCATATACCTATATTATCCATAACTCCTCACATTGAAGTATAACATATACACTAATTTTCCTACATTTGTTACTTTCAAGTGTGTACTAGATGTGGAATTCTTTTTTGTGAAGAATTAAAAAAAAAAAAAAAAAAAAAAAAAAAAAAAAAGAGGAAAAAAAAAGAGAAGAACACGAGTTACTAGATTTTAAGTGAGCTAGCTTCAAAAGCAAAAATACCAATGCTGGTTAGAAATGGCAGAATAGCAGGGTGACATATAATTGTTTATCAAATTATTAAAAAAATTGAAAAAGAAAAGATATAAGAAAAAAATAAATGAAAAAAAGAAAAGAGATGGATTATTCGGTCATTTGAAAGGCTGTAGAGTACATCAAGTGAAGAATGTGATTTATTGAGATATTTAATAAGCTTCCTTAGGCCTGTACTTGGAAGTTTTTGCATCCTTTTCATTCTTCCTTTTCTTTCATATCGCCTAACCCAAGCCATATTACAAATTTTTGTTTTGATCGTTCTAATTTCAAGTAAGCATGTGGAAAGAATGGTTGAATTATCATTTGTTAGTGTTCTTATCATAATATCAATGTTTGTTTTCTGCTTATTCATAATTATCTAAATCTCCATATGATTGTATGCACACCACTTGTCAACTCCATAAAGAGAACCCTTACATGAAACACTATTATACCTGTGAGTTATGGAGTTGAACATTTAGCTTGAGACATTCTTGATAATAGAATGTGTCAACGTTAGTGATAATATGGTTGTAGCTTGGAGAATACACACACTCTGTGAATTGCTATAGGTGGTTTGATCTTGATGAGTTATTGGATTCTTTAGATTGTTTTAATATATGAATATAGAAAATGTGAATTGATGGGCTATTTTAGTATTTTCTTTAGCCTCTTTCATCTCTTTTGCATAGAAATTACTAGGGACTAATAATAAGCAAGATCAGGGTGTGATGAGTGTACAAAAGTGCACTCTAAATACCCTTTTATTGGACTAAAATGCTAATATGTGAATAGAGATTATAGGAATTAACATGTATTCTTAAATTAATTTTTTATTTACTTTGGGATACTTAGAAGTAGATTTTTATGTTTAATTTTAAAGTCTATAAAATAGACAGTCAAAACCCAGTTAAATTCAAATGAGGACTTTCAAGTGGGCAAGATGTTGGAACCGACTAGAACTTTCAGCGAGTGTAAGACTCTTCAAATAAGGATAAAGAAAAAAAAAAGAAAAAAATCACAAAATGAAACTGTAAGAAGTCCAAGTCCAAAATTCGTTGGGAGACATCCTGAACATACTTTAGTATTTTAATCGTAACTTTTGACTCACATATCTTATTGATGTGATTCTTAATGCGTTGAAAAGATATCTTAAAGGGATACCTATTTGTGTCTAATAAAAATTTCTAAATTCTGACGCCTGAAGCATATACAGGGTTGCCAAGCTAAGTCCTAAAGTTAGCAATTTTTCAAACGGGAATCAGGAAAATACTAGGGTTTCTTTTCTATCCTATATAAGCATAGCATTGGCATGAAATTTGGAGAGAGGAGAGGTACAAGGGGCAGACCTATGGAGAAAAGTAAGACCATTTTATTTGTACTTTTTGACTTCTCCCATGGAGATTGATTGGTGAAAATGCTTTGACTTTATTTCAATTCATAGATTAAGTTTTATTATTTAAGATTCTAGGATTGAATTCTTCTATTTGTTTTGAATTTTTATAAGTTTGAGACAATTATATTAAATCTTGATATGGTTTTTCATAAGCTATAGGATTGTGAATATATGATTGTAACTTATACAATTGTTTTTCATGCCATTGATGTGATCTCTTGCTGCATTATTATTTATGAATATAGTGTTTTCTCTAGATCTGATATTTATTATTATACATGAAAACCATTGTTTGTAAAGAGGGGAATAGATTCTAAAATTAAATTTAAGAAAATAGATGAACATAACGTCATATCTTTCAGTTAGAAATTTGGTGCTATAATTCTTAATTATGTATATAGTTTGGATTGAAAAATTCAAAGTATTGGATTTGGTTAATTGAAGCCTGAAGCTTTACTTACCTTCTTATCCATGCCCTAATCTCAATTTAATTGCGTGCTTTAGGTGGAATTCTCAAATTCTTGTCATATTGTCATTTAATATTTTCCTTTAAGCTTGCCTCTTGTAGTGTTTCTTCCTTTATATGGATCGACACCCTAAACTATACTATAATACCATATAATAGTTTGGGCGTAATCAGAGACTAATCCCCTTTTTCTATTTCAGCTGCAATTCTTGTCACACACGTGTGTTTGGCATACAAGCACACAACCTTCACACAAAAATAAGGGAAATAGTCAACGAGCTTGGATACAAGAGACCACAGTCCCTCGTCGGAGAGCTACGAGAGGCCAAGAGTGCCACACCCAATTTTGTCCCCTAACTGAAAGGGATCCCCAACCTGTGGCCTCGGGGAGAGTCTGGGTCCAAAGACCACTAACCCAAATAGATGGAGCGTAACATTGTGCACTAGCCAATGGAAAATGATAACAGTTTAATTGAATATGGTGAAATCATTTAGCTCTTTATAAAGGAATGTACAAGATGTGGAAAATGTTGTAATGATAAATGAAAACCTTTTTAAAGAAAACCCCCACCTTTTTATGAGGAACAATGTAAGTCGAGTAATGCCAGTACAAGCAGCATGAAGAGAACATGGCGACTAAAGAGATGTGCTGTAACAACCAGCTAGAAATTCAATAGTGGAATTTCTATAGACTTTAGGAACCTTGTAAAAATTTCATAAGTTTTGAAGCTTATGTTTGTTTTAGGACACTTTTTCTAAACCATGTGATGTCTTGATTTAAAAATTACATTTTTATAACTCATGGATCAAGAGGTTGATCAAAACAAGTTAGAAACAAAATTTTGTTTTTGAACTTAGAAGGGAACCAAAAAGTTCAAGTATGGTTTTAGTGATTTTGATGACTTTTGTTCATGATTGAAAACTTGATTATTCTTAGGAATATGTTATGAGTATATTAGAAGAAACATTTTGGTTTAAATCATGAGTTTTGAAATTTGGAAGAATTGTAACAAAAATCAAGAGGAATAGCCTATGTAAGTTTCAGCCCCTATAGAGTTTTCATGGTCGTGTTTAGTTTTCACTTTTTCTGATTTGACATTTAAGTTTAGAATAAAACTTACATGAGGTATGTAAATTTTGGTTATTTTTGGGGTTAGAATGTAAAATCCTTAAGTTAATAGTAAAATTGTCATTTTTTCACATGTAAAGGATAAAATGGTAATTTTGATCTAAGTTAATATTTTTTCATATTTTGTTAGTGATTAAGTTTTAACTTTTAGAAGTCACTATTTTTAGTTCCTCGTGATTGCGCTTGAATTTGATTAGAAATGTGAAGACTAAGGTAAGTTAGCTTTTAATTTACTATCAGTTTAATGTGTATGTGTTATAAGTAAAAGAATTACAGTGTATGTATATGTGTTATCATATGTGCCATGCTAAGTCATTACATATTTATCTGTTACATAAAATTTATTTTGTCACAAATTATTCATCTATTACACGATCTTCTGTCATGTTTTGTTATACATTGCAAGTATATCATGTTAAATATACCATCTATTATGTGTGTCATCTCATGTAATATTCACTATTGCAAGTATGTCATGTTAAGTATGTTATCTATTACATGTTATGTCATGTTATGAAATGTTGTCTATTATATGTTATGTCATGTTATAAAATGTTTCTATTTCAAGCAAGTCATGTCTTTGGAGTTACATTCAATTTATGTTATATTACGTCAGAGCTTTTGTCCTTTTGTATTCCAATCACGTTTCATTTCGAGTACATTTTTTGTATTTCAAGAACATTCAAGTTAAGTTATTCATGTCAATCACGACCCAAGTGCTAAGATGATGTAATATCCTAGTAAAACTCTTTTGTTCATGCTGGAGTGTCTAGCTGGTCACCAAAGCGTGCTAGACACTAATGCCGATAGAGCCACATTTCATTTCAACAATTCATGGGATTACAACAATTGTGAAGCATGAAGTATGGGGTTACATTAATTGTGACACATATACTACGTAAATATACAGCAATTGTGACACATAGAATACATGGGGTCATAACTGTGGAGTATGTGATGTGAAACCATGGGATTGAAATTCTTAAACCCACCATCAAATTGAAAACTGACCCAAGGAAGCCAAGAATCAAGTCAAGAGGATCTAGACCCGTTGAAATCTTGTTTCAATAAACTAGATTTGGTGAGAATGCTACAAAAGTTTTGCCTTTGATAAGTTCGTAGTTCAATTATGAACAAGTAGATAAAACTGAACAGTTCTTTCAAATTTCATTCAATGTTAAACCTTGTGTAAAATGCAACTACAAGGCAATTTTTAATCCCTCCATGAAACCCTAGGCCCACTAAGGCCTTCATTAATTAAAAGACATGGGCGAACATCGTCAAGCCCAAAACATTCTCGATAGCTAATAAAAGAAGTTCACTTAATGAATTAAATATAGAAACATAAAATAGGCTTACATGCCTGTACTTATTGAAATAAATAGTCTACACTAAAACCTAGGCTATGCCGCACCCTCTATAGCTTGGATCACATGGATTAAAGCTGCTACTTCTTTTTTCAAGCCCATCTTGAAAGTTGGGGTCTTGCTCGATGAATTTGCAAACTCGGCCCAAGTAGATTGCACCAATCCTTGCATTGCTCTCTTGATCTTCTTAAGTCTTGACCTTGTAATTGGCCCATTTGGAACTCATAATGGATCCTTTAATGGTGCTTGTTGATTCTCATTAGTATGTATTAATGCACTCACAGTTGGTCTAGATACCTGTGTTGTAATAATGTAAGGACACATGGCTCTAGGGAACTCATGTAGAACCCAAGAAGTTGAGTTTAAGCAGTTAAAGAACAAGATTCCAAGTTCATGTTAAGTCAAGTTTTAGATCAAGTTCATATCAAGTCAAGTCTCAGTTTAAGTCCAGTTTAGTTTAAGCAAGTCAAGTTCAATCCACGTTGTGACGCCCCCAAATCCCACGTACGGACACGGAAAAATCGAGACGTCGAGATGATGACAACACGGGTCACCACCCTATCACTAAGTGTCAAGTGTGTGTACATACAATAAGTGTGCAAAAGAAAACACGCAGCGGATAACAAAAGTCATATAACTAAGTATCAGAATTTTTTTTTTCTTTAATACAAACCCGTTCAAAATATACATAATAAAATATTACAAGCCACAAGTATTGTTTCAAACCAAACTACAAAGCAAAAACTCCAAATCAATACTCCGGTAGAGCCGCCTCCTCGGGCTCAGCCTCCTCTTCATTCTCGACCTCTGCATCAAAATCTACGGTAACAAAATGGTGCCGCAGGTAAGTAAAGATCCAAACGCCACAAGATAAAAACATATTAAACTCAAACAATATGCATGAAAGAATGTCAAATGCACATAACCCATAAAATCACATTTTTTATTCCCACACACACCAAAAATCCATTTTGGCCCAAAAACATAACCTTTAAAACCAATCCTTGCCATTATCCCAGATAATGGCCCAAATCAAGAAACCACCATTTTTCCAGAAAATGGATCACAAAGTCTCAATCATAACCTTGCTATTTTTCCAGAAAATGGCCCGTAACCAATATCCAAAAACCTGATCCAATTATTGCATGCATCGTGATCTCCCCTAGGGATCATCCGCACACTCTGCCTCCTGTGTCACACCGCAGATAACGACTACGCGTGTGACACCTAAACGAGAGATGTCCAATACTCGCGCCCAGCGCGTACTTGGACCAGGCCATCCTCTAGTCGTCGCCAGCCTAGGAACCACGAAGTCGACATGACAGCGTTACCGTATCGTGCGATCCGGTCATCACCCGCCAACAACCCAGGGGATGTCACTCAGTATTATCCACTCCCAAGTGACTAGAGGAGCCCCACCGAGATAATACCTCATTCCAGCTTGGGGTCGTAATACACACACACTCAAAAATCTATTTACACAAATAAAACCGGATTTTCTCAATTTAAATAAAATGCACATGAATACATCATGCAATGCACACCTCAAGATACAAAACATCCAACCAATCACAAAAACAACAAAACCAAGCAACTCCGTCCTCAATCCATCCGACCCCCGAATTCCTCGGACTCAGTCCGGAATCAACCAACCAGTCAAATAATTTATTGTAAGAGCAAAAATATATTTAAATCTAAAATAGAGTTTGAAAAATATTTACAACGCTATAAGGCATTTTTCGAAGGATCACGACGTTGCAAACGGCAGAGAAAAAGTAACGTAACATTGTATTTTACACTGTGGCTGTGGGTTGTAAATTACCCACTTTCAAATGAGGACAAACCAAGACTTGGAATTGATAGGGAATGGCCTAGAGATGTTTATAAAGCTAATGGAAGTGAGTTTTGGCCGTGGGTGGCGGTGGAAATGGTGGTGGAAGCGAAAAAAGAGCAAATCGGAGTTAAGCTCGTGGGAGCTGCTCCAGCAACGGATCGGGACCGGAAATGGGTGGGTTAGGACGGCAAGAGGTAGGGGATGAAGTGGTGAAAAGATGGTGGCCGGAGGTGGAGTGACGGCGACGAAAATAAAACGGCCAAAAACGCCGCGGCTTAGATGCGCTTTAGGTGGTTAACGACGGCACGGATGGGGCTGGTTTTTGGTGGGGAGGTGCACTAGCCGGAGGGGAGTTGACCGGTGGGGGCGGTGCCAACCACGTCGCTGGCGAGCGGCGGGTCTGGGTGGCCGAAGCAATCGACGACAGAGAGAGGGAGAGAGGTGCTGCGCGCGCGGGAGGAAGGAGGAAGAAGAAGGAAAAGAAGAAAAAAAAAAGAAGGAAAAGAAAAAGAAAAGGAAAAGAGAAAAAAGAAAAAGAGAAAAGAAAAAGAAAAGATGAGGGAAAAGAAATGAGGTCAATCCTCACCTCCGGAGTCCAAAAACTGATCCGACGAAAACAATTTTAAAAACCATAAAACGACTAAAATAAATTAAACACCACATCAAACTAAAATAAAACCAATTAAAATACAACAATTTAAAATAAAAGAACCAATATATTAATTAAATTAAAAAAACTCCTTTAGTGAAAATACGCGTAAAAACGGGGTATCACATCCTCCCCCCTTAAAAACAAATTTCGTCCTCGAAATTTGCAAGATCAAACACTAACTTGAAACAAGCCACATGATTTCACTGAGACCAAGTTTAAGAAATGTACCGTCATTTACTCAAACAAATAGGGGTACTGCTCTCTCATGTCTGCTACTCTCTTCCAAGAGAAATCTTGAGCTAACGGATCTCCCCATGCCATCTTTACCAGAGGTATCGTTTTGGATTTCAACTGTTGCTCTTTCCAATCCATGATCTGTAAAGGAATAACCTCATAAGTAAGGTCCAGTTGCAACTGAATATGCTCTAGGTCAACAAAGCGCGGCTCTTGTTGTCCAAAACTCTTCTTCAAGGATGATACATGGAAGACATCGTGAATTTCCCCAAAATATTCTGGCAAAGCAATTCTATAAGCGACGGACCCTACCTTCTCCAAAATCTGAAAAGGGCCAACATATCTCGAATCCAGTTTCCTCCTTTTACCAAAACGCTTAACTCCTTTCATGGGAGAGACTTTGAGATAAACCCAATCACCTTCTTCAAAAGATAACTATCTCCTCCTTGTATCTGTGTAGCTTTTCTGCCGACTTTGAGTTGCCGCCATTTTATCCCTTATGATTCGGACTTGACTTTGCATCTCTTGAATTAATTCGGGCCCAACTATTTTATTCTCCCTGACTTCATCCCAACACAAAGGTGATCTGCACTTCCTCCCATAAAGAGCTTCATAAGGAGCCATCTGGATGGACGCATAGAAGCTATTATTATAAGCAAATTCTATGAGCGGCAAGTGATTTTTCCAACTCCCTTGAAATTCCATAACACATGCTCACAACATATCTTCAAGGGTTTGGATAGTGCTCTCTGATTGGCCGTCTGTCTGAAGGTGATATGCAGTACTGAACTTCAACTTAGTACCCAATGCTGCCTGCAAACTTTTCCAAAACTGAGATGTGAACCTTGGGTCCCGATCTGATACAATACTCTTCGGTATACAGTGCAGCCGCACTATCTCTTTCACGTACAAGCGAGTCAACTTACCCAAGTAATAAGTGCTATTAACAGGCAAGAAATGAGCACTCTTAGTTAACCGGTCAACAATCATCCAAACCGAGTTCTTTCCACTAGGAGTCCTCGGTAAGCCCACTACAAAATCCATCGTGATGTCATCCCACTTCCACTCAGGAATAGGGAGGGGTTGGAGCATACCAGCGGGTCTTTGATGTTCAGCCTTGACTTGACGGCATGTGTGGCATCTTTCCATATACAAGGCAATATCCTTCTTCATTCATTCCCACCAATAATTTTTCTTCAAGTCTCGATACATCTTCGTACGGCCAGGATGAACTGAATAAGAGGCCGCATGAGCTTCTGCCATAATTCGCTCCTTAAATTTTGAATCTTTGGGGACCACTCTATGATCTCGGAACCGAAGAATTCCATATTTATCCATACTATAATGCAACGGCCCTCTAAATTTTCTGACTATTTTTCTGATATCCAATAGTTTCGGGTCCTTCCTTTGAAGAGTTTTCAATTTCTCAAAATTAGCTACTCGAATATCAAGAATTGAAGATAATATTTTCCTCTTGCTGTGAACTTTCAATAAGGAGTCTTCTCATCCCGCAAAGTAAAGAATCCAATTCTGACGATTCGGCTTCATCTTCCAAGTGCGACTTTCGACTCAAAGCATCAACAACTATATTTGCCTTCCCCGGATGATACTTGATCTCGCACTGGTAGTCACTGATTAACTCTAGCCATCGCTTCTGCCTCATGTTTAGATTCTTCTAGGAGAACAAGTGTTTCAAACTCTTATATCGGTGTATACTTCGCAAACTTCTCCATACAAAAAGGACCGCCAGATCTTAAGAGCAAACACAATCGTAGCCAATTCTAAATCGTGCGTCGGATAATTCTTCTCATGATCCTTTAGCTAACGAGATGCATAAGCAACAACCCGTCCCTCCTGCATAAGGACACATCCCAATCCAAATTTAGACACATCGCTGAAAACTACAAATGGCTTGTGCGGTTCTGGAAGTGCCAACACTGGTGTAGTTGTCAATCTGTTCTTCAATTCTTGAAAACTTCTCTCACACTTGACTGACCAAATAAATTCTGCATTCTTTCTAGTCAAAGCAGTGAGAGGCCTGGATAAGCGAGAAAATCTCTCCACAAATCTTCGGTAATATCCGGCAAGCCCCAAGAATCTCCGGATCTCACGCACGGTCGTCGGACGCTGCCATGACAAAATGGCTTCCACCTTACTAGGATCAACAGCCACCCCATCTCGAGAAATCACATACCCAAGAAATCTGACTTCCTCCAACCAAAATTCACATTTGCTGAGCTTGGCATACAACTGGTGTTCTCTTAATTCCCCAAGAACTAGACGAAGATGATAAACATGCTCTTCAAAATCTCGGGAATAAATTAAAATATCATTAATGAACACTACCACAAAGGAATCCAAATAAGGTCGAAATACCCGATTCATTAAATTCATAAAAGCGGCAGGGGCATTGGCTAACCCAAAAGGTATCACCTTAAATTCATAATGCTTATATCTCGATCTGAAAGCAGCTTTGGGTATATCCTTATCCCTTATCCTCAACAGGTAGTATCCTGATCTCAAATCAATCTTCGAGAGCACAGCTGTTCCTTGAAGCTGATTAAACAAATCGTCGATCCGTGGGAGAGGATATTTATTCTTGATGGTCACCTTATTTAGTTCCCGATAATCAATGCACATTCTGAGGGTACCATCTTTCTTTTTAACAAACAGCACTGGCGCACCCCACGGTGAAGTACTTGGTTGAATAAACCCCTTATCCACCAACTCTTACAATTGAACCTTCAACTCCTTTAATTCAGCAGGTGCCATACGGTAAGGGGCTTTATGTATAGGAGCCGCTCCAGGTTCCAAGTCAATAACAAACTCCATTTCACGAATAGGGGGTAGCCCAGACAAGTCATCTACAAACACGTCAGGAAATTCTTCCACAATTGGGATATCTACCAATGACTTCTTCTCAAACGGCGTAGACACCATTTGGACTAAGAAGGCATCCGCTCCACAAGCAATCTCTCTTCTCGCTTGAATTACCGATATAACTACCAGCTTTTCTTTTAGCTTACTTCCCGCAAATTCCAAGTAATCACCATCTGGGAGCTGAAAGCTAATTACCCGATTTCTGCAATTAATACTCGCAGAATATCGATATAGCCAATCCATCCTAATGATGATATCAAATCCCAGCAGCTTAAACACAACCAAATCTGCATCCAGAAACCTTCCACCAAAATTTAAAGGGCAACCCAAAACAACTTTGGAACACCACACCACTTCACCATTTGGTAGAGCCACTACTAATGACTTTGGCAAAGGTCCCATAACCAGATTACATATCCGAGTGAAAGTGGAAGATACAAACGACTGAGATGCACTCGAATCAAACAAAGTGCAAGCATAAAATTCATATAAACGGACTCTCCCTAAACCAATCATATTAACCAATGAAATCCAAATACAAAGAAGAAACCAAAACATACCAAAAATCAAATCCAAAAATTAAATTAGATCCATACTTGTAATCACTCCAGCATCATGGGTCGCTGGTGCCTCATCATTAACATCTCTGGGTGTAACAGCATAAACCCGGGCTTGCACTGTTTGCCTCTGATTTGTTCTTCCACCACGTCTACCTCCACGACTTCCTTGAACTGGCCTAAGACACTCACGAGCAAAGTGTCCTTGCTGGCCACAATTATAGCATCGAGCCCCACCCGAAGGGCACTCACCCACATGGGCTCTATTACAACTTCCACGAACTGGCACCCGTCCTCCCATATGTACACCCGAGGCTGCTTGTGGTCGAGTCCCGGTCCGCTAAACAAATTTCTAAGGAGAACTAGAGCTACTTCCTTCGCCAGTAAAACTCTGCCTCTTTTGTCCTGGAGGGGAGCCCATACTCAAATTATTCTCTCGCTCTGCAAGAGTGGCTTAGTCAACCAAATCCTAAAAAGTGGAAATCCGGTGGCAAACCACCATTCGGCGTATATCAGGATGCAGACCCTCCTAGAAACGCTCGGCCTGTATCTCCTCCGTGGCGATGAGGTGGGGAGCAATTCGCCCAAGCTCTATAAATCTTCGGGCGTAATATTCCACGGTCATACTCCCTTGGACCAAGCTTGTGAACTCTCTAGCTTTTTGCCACCTCACAGAAGCGGGAAAGAATCGATCATTAAATTCTTTCTTAAAGCGCTGCCAGGACACAGCGGCGAAAGACTCCAATTCTGACTCCAGCATTACTCTTTTTGTATCCCACCATTCCGAAGTCGTGCCTTGCAACAGATAACTAGCATAAAGTACTTGTTGCGCCTCAGTGCAACCACATACTTCAAAAGTTCTTTCTAAGTCTCTAACCCACTTCCCAGCCCGAAGTGGATTCTCTTCTCTCGTGAAGGGTGAAGTTCTATGCGTTAGAAAGCGCTCATAGGTGCATCCAGCTTGCACTACTCCACTAGGCCCTCCTTGTTGTAGCCAAGGCCCTCTTTGTTGTGGCCAAGGCCCTCCTTGTTGTGGCCTAAAATTTTGCTACATGAACTTAGTCATTTGCCTTATCGCTTGGGCTATGGCATCATCTCTAGGTGTATCGTCCCAAGGCTCTTGAGTAGATTTTCTTAGCCTCACCATTTTCCTACCACAACACAACCTTTGACCCCCTTTAAGAAACGAATAAAACCAATAACATAAAACCAAAACCAAAACCACATAACAAGAAAATAAAATATACTAGCATGCAATAACATAACTAAATAAATAAATACAAGCAAACTAGCTCAAATAAATTCAAATCAAATAAAACAAATCAAATAGCAAACTTTACGTAAAATAAATTTCAAATCACAACTTTAAAAACTTTCTGGTACTACACCTACGGGACATGTGGTTTTACCCAGAGCCAAACCGCTCTGATACCACCTGTGAAGCCCCCAAATCTCACATACGGATACGGGAAAATCGAGACGTCGAAATGATGACAACATGGGTCACCACCCTATCGCCAAGTGCCAAGTGTGTGTACATGCAATAAGTGTGCAAAAGAAAACACGCAGCGGATAACAAAAGTCATATAACTAAATACCAGAATTTTTTTTTGTTTAATACAAACCCGTTCAAAACATACATAATAAAATATTACAAGCCACAAATATTGTTTCAAACCAAACTACAAAGCAAAAACTCCAAATCAATACTCCGATAGAGCTGCCTCCTCGGGCTCAGCCTCCTCCTCCTCCTCGACCTCTGCATCAAAATCTACAATACCAAAATGGTGCTGCAGGTAAGTAAAGATCCAAACATCACAAGATAAAAATATATTAAACTCAAACAATATGCATGAAAGAATGTCAAATGCACATAACCCATAAAATCACATTTTTTATTCCCACGCACGCCAAAAACCCATTTTGGCCCAAAAATATAACCTTTAAAATCAGTTTTTGCCATTATCCTAGATAATGGCCCAAATCAAGAAACCACCATTTTCCCAGAAAATGGATCACAAAGCCTCAATCATAACCTCTCCATTTTCCCAGAAAATGGCCCGTAACCAATATCCAAAAACCCGATCCAATTATTGCATGCACCATGATCTCCCCTAGGGATCATCCGCATACTCTGGCTCCTGTGTCACACCGCAGGTAACAACTACGCGTGTGACACCTAAATGAGCGATGCTCAGTACTCGCGCCCAACGCGTACCTGGACCAGTCCATCCTCTAGTCCCCGCTAACCTAGGAACCATGGTGTTGACACGACATCGTTACTATATCGTGCGATCCGGTCGTCGCCCGGCAACAAGCCAGGGGATGTCACTCAGTATTATCCACTCCCGAGTGACCAGAGGAGCTCTACCGAGATAATACCCCATCCCGTCTTGGAGTCGTGATACACACGCACCTGAAAATTCATTTACACAAATAAAATCAGAATTTCTCAATTTAAATAAAATGCACATGAATGTATCATGCAATGCACACCTCAAGATACAAAACATCCAACCAATCACAAAAATAACAAAACCAAGCAATTCCGTCCTCAATCCATCCGACCCCCGAATTCCTCGGACTCAGTCCGGAATCAACCAACCAATCAAATAATTTATTGTAAGAGAAAAAATATATTTAAATCTAAAATAGAGTTTGGAAAATACTTACAGCGCTATAAGGTATTTTTCGAAGGATCACGACGTTGCAAACGGCGGAGAAAAAGCAACGTAACAATATATTTTACACTGTGGCCGTGGGTTGTAAATTACTCACTTTCGAACGGGGACAAACCAAGACTTGGAACTGATACGGAATGGCCTAGAGATGTTTATGAAGCTAATGGAAGTGAGTTTTGGCAGTGGGTGGCGGTGGAAATGGCGGTGGAAGCGAAAAAAGAGCAAATCAGAGTTGAGCTCGTGGGAGCTACTCCAGCATTGGATCGGGGCCGGAAATGGGTGGGTTAGGACTGTAAGAGGTTGGGGATGAAGTGGTGAAAAGATGGTGATCGGAGGTGGAGCGACGGCGCCAGAAATGGCCAAAAACGCCGCGGGTTAGATGGGCTCTAGGTGGTTAACGGTAGCATGGATGGGGCTGATTTTTGGTGGGGAGGTGCGCCGGCCGGAGGGGAGTTGATCGATGGGGGCGGTGCCGACCATGTCGCAGGCGAGTGGCGGGTCTGGGTGGCCGAAGCAATCTGCAACAGAGAGAGGGAGAGAGGTGCTGCGCGCGCTGGAGGAAGGAGGAAGAAGAAAGAAAAGAAGGAAAAAAAAAGAAGGAAAAGAAAAAGAAAAGGAAAAGAGAAAAAATAAAAAGAGAAAAGAAAAAGAAAAGATGAAGGAAAAGAAATGAGGTCCAATTCTCACCTCTGGAGTCCAAAAACTGATCCGACGAAAACAATTTTAAAAACTATAAAACGACTAAAATAAATTAAACACCACATCAAACTAAAATAAAACCAATTAAAATACAATAATTTAAAATAAAAGAACCAATATATTAATTAAATTAAAAAAACTCCTTTAGTGAAAATACACGTAAAAAGGGGATATCACACACGTTTCAATTTAATTTATGTCAGTTATGCTATGTTGTATGTCAAGTTATGCTATGATTTCTTATGACATTGATTATGCATTCATGATTTTACTGCCATGCATGCATCATTAACTTGTGTGGACATTTAATATTAACTTGCTGATATTTGTAATCAAATTTCATTGTGATAGTCTCAACTACCATTCCCCCTCAATGGTTGATCTTGTTATAGGACCTGAAGGAGAACTGGGATTCAACCAACTGGACATGATCGACTAAGCGGTGTGACGTTAGTGTTAATATAGTATTTAACTTAAATTACTATTTGTACTATAAAGTTGAATATCCAATACTCTTTTGATCACAGCCATTTTGAACTAATGTTGTGATCTCAGTTGTTTAATATGTCATTATGTATGAAGCATGTTTAAGTATTTAGGATATTTTTAGTTTGGTACATGATATTGCTAAAGAAAAAAATATCCAATGCACATATTGCATAATGTTATATGCATGTTAGGAATATTGCATCTTATATGTCATGACGGGGTAGGTAACCTTATGTTGTATGTCTCGACACTTCAAATGTCCATCCAATCCCAAGCAAAATTTGGGAGCATCACAGGTGCACTCTATAGCAGTTAAACAAAGGATGTATTAACCAAACGTAAGGTGAACAACAAACAATGGACAACTTATTATGAAATTGGGAACCTTTCGACATAACATGAAGGAGTTTCGAGGGTAGCAAGTGACATGCTAAGACCATTGCTCCAATAATGATGATTCAATGGGATCACATATGGGAAAAGAGGAATATGGACCTACAAGTCATACATCTGACCATAGAAGTAAGGTCCAATGCCACGTGGGCAACTTTCATAAGGAGGCAAGTTGTGCGCCTAGTTCCAAGGCAAGATATAGAGGCATGCATGTCTTATCCTATCAATCCACTCGATCTATACTATTCTTCAATCCAGTGTACACATGGACAATCGAGATTCAAGATCTCTCTTTTAGTCAATCGAATGCCAGAATTGTTAGAAATGTGCTGACAATGCTATCGTATAAAACACATTTTGACGAAAGTCTTCATCACACTTTGGAGATCTTTAAGTACTTCAATACACTCTCTTTTATTTCTTCTCATGTTTGGGACTTCAAGGAGACTAAGGGCTTAGAGTCTTTATTAACAAGAAGATTAACAACTTCAGCATTACTTTTAGTATTTAGTTTCTGTCCATGTAGTTCACTTTTACGACTACACTAGTAATGTGAGTAAATGTATATGGTAGATTCATGATTTCCTTTTCTACTTCTCACCCCCTTTCTCTCATGAAAGTGTATGTTTTCTCATTATGGTTGTTGACTTCTCTAATGATGATTTTTCAAGTAATATAGTTTCAAAGTGCTCAGTACTCATGGGATCTGGTTGAGTGGTACTCGATACCATTCCTGGTAGTACATTGCCACGTGTTTCACTCAGGTAGAGGGATTCCCAATACTTATCGAAGTAGGACATATCTATACCATTGCATATAATAACATGGGTAAAGAAAGTCCCCATGTTGATTAAATGGAGAGATTCTGGTATTGTTTTAGTGGAAGTACTTCACATGTTGGCCAAGTAGAGAGATTCCACATGTTGCATGGGTGGAGTGACTCCGTTTTCCATTTTGGTGGATGTATTTCAAGTGTTGGCCGAGTAGAGAGATTCCCATGTCGAATGGGTGGAGTGATTTTTCATATTTGGTGATATGTTGATGATCCATGATTACATTGTTTTACTTAGAGGGTAATTCCTCATCATACTTATGATATATATGTATTTTATTCAGAGGGTAATTCTTTGTCTTACTTATGCTATATTTGGTTTTACCCTTTATTTATAGGAAAATGTGCATTCATATTCATCGACATTGCCTTACATTGTTAATGTTGTTATGGGTTTTAACTTACTAAGGTTTTGTTGAAATGTTACTATGGAAGTCTCACTACATTTTTGCTCCCCATAACCATAGACTTTGAAATTGATGTAGCTCAAGAAGGTTATCTCAAGGAGGAAGGACCAATGCAGCTTGAGGAATAGCCATTAGAAGAGGAGGCTTGTCCCCATTAAGTTTATAATCCTTTGTAAATTTTAGGATGCTTAATATACTTAGGCGACAAACATTTTATGGTGTTTTATATCTTGATTTGAGTGAAAAAAAGTTGGCATGTAATTATATTTGGGATGTAGGAACAGTGACTTATAGATATTTTTACTAATGAGTAAGCAATGAGCAATTTCTCTAGTACTACTAATATAAGTCTCTGATTAATACCCTTTACTAATTTCATTGGGCTTTTGATAAACATGTGTGTTTGGCATACGTGATAAAGTGTTAGAAATACATAATTAAGTTGTTTAAATAAGTGATTTATTTCATCAAAGAAGAGTTGAGCACTTAATTATGTATCAAATTCTAGTACTGGATGCCAAATTAATTGATGCCAATTTTTTGCACACAAAAGTCTCAGATTTGCCCTTGAAATAACTAATTTGTGATATCATGCTTATATGTGTAGGTCATTTATTTTTGAAAAATAGGAGAAGGAAATAGAGCATGGCCTGGGATAAAAAGAAAACCGCTTGATTTTAATTAACTGAAAGGCAACAATGAGTAGCATGTGGTGCCAAAGGACAAACGTGCTATTGGTTGGAACAGGTGTTTGCGGCAGAGTATTCTTGTGGCATAATGAAGAGGTAGAGCATGATCTTGTCTCAGGAGCTACTGTGCTGGTACGTGGAGCTACGGGCTGGGATGCAAGGACACTACGGGGGCATAATGCCATGATTGCCTCGAGCTGCAACAAAGGAGAACAGGCTACACGCTGGGCTTGGCTGGAATCTTATGGAAAAAAAAAAAAAAAAGAACTAGTAGGCGCAAGAGGGCCAAAAAGAAAAACATACACACAAAGAGGGAACTTGGGAAAAGCAGAGCACTCAGAGGGCATATAAAAAGGAAATCATGCTGGAACCATGGGTCGGCTTCATTCTTGTTTTTTCTATTCTTGATACAGGTCTAGTCAATTTTTCATTCGGGGGTTTTTCTTCTTCCATTATTTTTTTCCTTCACTTTTCAGACTACAATGGAGATTTTAGTTTTTATTTTTCATTTGGAGCATTTTGCTAATCTAGAGATGTTTGGTTAGACTTTTAGCTTAGGATTCAAGGAGTAACCCTTGATTGTTTTGGGTTGGATTTTTTTTTTATATTTTTTTTTTGAGATTTTGATGATAAACTTGTTGGATTATATTTCATTTTACTTATAAAAAAGATTAAAGTTCTCTGTTCTTGACCTTGATCAATTGTAGATGTGAAGGCACAATTAATGCTTGAACTAGTAGCAAGACTTTGATGATTTTCTTTCATTTTTTTACAGTTGTTATATAATCTGTCAAGTAGTTTTATTAGGCTAAAAAAATTGTGATTTAATACTATATTATCTGACCATGATTTCTCAGAATGAGAGAATGGTTGAGAGATGATGAAAAGAGAAGTAAATCTATCACCAAATCAGTGGACAAAAATTGCATCCCAGGTGTTTGTTTTATTGTCTCTTACGAGTTTAATTCATTTTCTACACACTTTCTCTAAGCTTATTAGTTTTGGTAATTTTAGAAGCATAGACTCACTTTTATTTTCAGTTTTTATTTATGCTTAAACTTCCAAAACAGCCAATATACATTTACTCTTAAACTAGTCTACGTCCCCTTAGTAAATAGCCATCATTTTGGGTCAATACATTTAGTTGCTGATAACTTGAGTTTATTCTATATTTTTTTGTTCATTGTTCTACCTTGTAGTTTAAGGCTTTATTTCCTTTTTGGAATATCTTGTCACCATATGACTGAGATGTTAATGCTCACTTAATTCCCTGTGAAATCGATCATGAGATTTATCCTTATATTACTTTGATAACATCTGTGCTTGGAAGTTGAAACCATAAACTGATCAATACGAACACACAAGATTCTCACGAACATAAGGGATTTAACAATTTGACTTGCATGTTGGGCACCATGGCTCCTCGACAAACCATAACCGGGGGCAAAAGGTGCCACAAGAAGAATGAAGAATGTATGAATGAAAGTTTATGTTAATATATTCTTATAGGATTAAGTAATGCTTATTAAGTGTATAGAAGCATCTTGGGGCATTGGGAGGTAAAATATAGCTTGCAGTTTCCGGCGGAAGTTTAGAGACTAGTTAGTGGTTGCAACATGTATAGAACCAACTGAGGGCATTGGGAGGTAGTATTAAAGCTAAGTTCGCGGCATGGTGGTCTCTTTGCAATGTAGGGGCAAGCCAAAACTATGGTGGCATCGATGTAGCTTGGTTTCAGTGGTGCAGTGACTAACTTGGGCTTGGGTGCTAGTGGATGCGCATAGGAAGAGAGATGTGAGGGGGAAAAACTTTGTGTGCTGGTTTGACTATGGACAATGCATGGTTGTCATTGAGATGGCTTGCCAGAGTTGGGATGTAACTTGTTACATCTATATGCAACTCTAGGAGCTTGCGATTGGCTATGAATGTGCTTAAGGCAAAGCAGCATTACACGGTGGTGCATAGAGGAGTTGGTGGTTGCTGGAGGCTGTCTTGCTGGAGCGGAGGCTATGGAGGTTGCAACAACAACCCTTGGAAGTAGATGGAGGTTCCACATGTAATGCATGGAGGAGTTTAATATGGGTCTAATTGGAAATGGGTTTAAGCTGTTTACTGGGCTTTTGGTCTCAGGCTATTCTCTACCCACACACATACATAAGCTAGGTTCCTTTGTATGGGCTTAGCCTGTGGGTCCTAAGGTTTTCTCCTTGGGTCTATTTTGTCGACTTTTAAAGGTCCTTTTGGGCTTAGTAAGTGGGTTTGACTATCTAATAGGTCTAGCCAAATTAGGGCTTGCCTATAATTTCATAGGCCAAGTCGAATAATAAATTATAATTGGCTAGATTTGAGTAAACCCCAAGTTATCTAATAAATACTTTTGGGTTTTTAAAAAATTCCTCAAGCCTATTATCCAATAAATATGGGCCCACTTACTCCATGAATAGTAAATTGGATCTAACCTAATTATTGAATCCTATAAAATTTCATAATCTACCATAATAAATTTTGGGCCCATGACCTATTTAAAATTATCCAATAAACCTCAATTAGGCTTTCCAAAAATATTGGCGCATTAATGTCACCCAAAGTCATCCACTAAATCTCAACTGGCCTTCAAACAAACATTTGGGCCTAATTAAAAATTCTTAGTCAAGTCAGCCTTAGTAAATTATAGTCTTTGGGCTTGCTCAAAATCATCCATCAAGGCATTAACTTTAATTTAGAGCTAGTAAAATTATTACTATTCTGACCCTATTGATATTGGGTTGGATTGTTACACTAATGCCATGAAACCTAATTGATGCATGTTGTCCAAATTACAAGAGCTTACACAGTTAGGAAGAATTTTAATTCAAGGATGCAAGTAAAGAAATGAAAATAAATAGAAAATAAGTCTGGGATGTCACTTAACAAGGGGATAATAGATGTCACTAAATACTTGATTAAAGAATGACCAAAATCACACTCAAACTTAAGAGAGAGACAGCTTGCAAGAGGATAAGTTTTGATCAAACTCCCTCTTTTTGTCCATATCACTACTATTAATAGTAGTTATATCAAGTTGTAGTCCCAACACATATTTAATGAGTTCAAAACCCCCTACTTTGACTGCACAACCCACTAGATGATAAGAAATGATGGAACACTTATAAAACATAGGGAATAGTCAGATATTAAAGACTACACAAAAAACAAGTTAATTAATTATTGAAAAGGATAATTGAAAAATCTCATGCCACAAGCATCTAAACTGGAATAGGAATGACACATTGGCATGCCATGACATCAAATTGCCACATCACCAAGGCGTGATTCTATATTATGCTCTTGCATCACTAAGAGCTAGTTTGGTTAACAAAAATAAACTATCTCATCTCATTTCATTTTATATAATTATTATAAATTTTTTAAATTTTTACAGAAAATATAATAAAAAATTCAATTTTTTCAAATTCTAGATTTTTTCACCCAATGGATTCCTTGGAAAGTGCTTGGTAAGATTAAAACAGATGGAGGATTAGGCTATAGAGACTTTGAATTGTTTAATCTTGCTCTCTTAGGCAAGCAAGAATGGAGATTGTTACATCAACCATTCTCTTTAGCAACAAGAGTCATGAAAGCCAAGTATTACTTCAAATCTGACTTTTCTCTAGTAAGGTTTGGAAGTAATGCCTCTTATCTGTGGAGAAGCTTCTTGGAAGCTAGACCAATGCTGGAAGAGGGCATGATGTGGAGAATTGGGAATGAGGAGGCTGTTAACATTTGGAAAGATAAATGGATTCTTCAACCTACTTCCTTCAGGATATGGACCCCTTTGATTGAGAGATATGCTCATTGGCAAGTTAGTAAGTTGATTGATGAGAATACAAAAGCATGAACCTGCCTTTACTGAGATGTATTTTTATAGATGAGGATATCAGTCAGATATGCAAGATCCCTATCAGCTTGCATGGCGTGCCAGATCAGTTAATATGGAGATGCTTTAAAGATGGTCAATTTATAGTGAAGAGTGCATAGCATCTTCTTGGCGAAGTGAATATATCATCCATTGGTCAACCTTCTAATAGAGCAAATCACAATGAGATATGGACCAAATTATGGAACATTAAGGCTCTAAGTGTAGCTAAGATGCTTTTATGGAGGGCCTTCCATGAGTTTCTGCCAACAAACCTTAATCTTTCCAAGAGGAAAATCAGGGAATCTCCCTTGTGTCCTATATGCAAGCAGGAACTTGAATCTGTCATCCATTCTTTGTGGTCTTGTGTCTCAATGCAGGATGTGTGGGAAGTTTGTTCCAGGAAATTACAGAAGGTGCGGGTCAGGTTTGACACTTTCTTTAAGTTAGTGAAGTTTTTGTTCTCAACACCACTTGAGGAATAAATTGACTTGTTTACTGTTACTATCTATCATGTCTGGAAGAGAAGGAATCAATTTGTGTTTGAAGAGAAATTTGAGGATCCCTCTAAACTGGTGGAAACAGCCAGACAGCTACTATGTGAATTCAAGTCAGCAAATGAAAGGATCCATGCTGCTATGGAACCAAAGGGGGCTCATGTGTCCAATTGGACTCCTCCACCAATGAATGTATTGAAAACCAATTGGTATGCATTTGTTGATTGAGTTCGACGTAGAGTGGGGATAAGGGTGGTAGCCAGGAACTGGGAGGGTCAAGTGGTTGCTACATTGAGATCTTATAAATATCTCTTTCCTGATGTTAAACTTGCTGAGATCGTAGTTGCTCTCAAAGCTATCATTTTGTGTAAAGAGTTAGGTATTAATAGATTAATTCTTGAAGGGGATGCACTCGATGTGGTTCAAGATCTCAAGAAGGAGCCAAAGGATTGGAGCACAACAAGGTTAATCATTCAAGATATCAAGTCCGAGCTCAAGAATAGGCCAAATTGGTCTGTTACACATGTATGTAGAATGTTTAATTGTACGGCTCATTGTTTAGTTAAGGATGCATTAAAACTCTTTGAGGAGAGCATTTCATTGGAGGACATTCCTCCTTGTATCCAACATTTGCTAAGCTAAGTTATATAAAACTAGTTATTCTTCTAAAAAAAAACAAAATTAATATTAAAAAAATTATATTATAATAATATTTTATTCAACTTTTAACAAAACATCTCATCCCATCTAATTTGAACTGGGTAACCAAACAAATCCAATTGTAGGATGTGTATCTCCTAACTCTATATAAAATTCAAATTTTACTAATTTCAAATGATCTCATGGTATTAATCCAACATTGATGAAAGAGAAAGGGAGGGTTACTAAAGAAAGTGCTTGATTCATGGTTTGGATTGGAGTAGACCACTTAGCAAAGTGATTTGGATGTGTTTACTATTATTTACACGTTATGTGTTGTTTGGATGTTGAGATGGTTCTATCTCATTTAATTACATTTCAATATTCAAACACCACTCAAATACATATTTTTTAATTTTTAACTTTCAATTTTTTTATCTGATTATTACTTAATCATACCAATTTTTCTAAACTTTCAAACAAAATACAAAAAATAATTTAATTTTTTCAAATTTCAAAATAAAAATAATATTATAACAATATTTTAACTTTATAATATTTTTATTTAATTTTTTTAACTGTCATTCTCAAAACTCCATAAAATATCATAATTTAAATTATTTTAATATTATTTATAAATTATTTTACTATTATTTAATAGTTTCAAATCTATCTTATTTCTCGAGCAACTCCTAAGTTTTCGTTTTCCAGCCCGTTTCCAATCGGGTCGGTTATTAGGGATCGGATCTGTAATACGTTTTTATTTTAACAATCCTAACTGCCGATGCGCGTGAGGTAAACCTCTCCGGCCTCTCGCATCAACCTGTCTGAAACGTAGAAACGTAGGAGGATGATGTGAAAGTCGTCGCCTTCTCGAGCTGCAGAATGACCTAACTTGACCATTATGCTTGGAATATACCTCTCTCTCTCTCCGTCTGTGTGAGAGGGGTTCTCATAGCCTAAAATTTTCACAATTCCCAAAATAGACTTATATTCTACACGCACACGCCCTTGCCGTTGCCCGGTCTCACCGCCTAATTCACGAACATCCTAGAATCCACTTTTCTTCTCTATTACAATGCACCCAACTGAGTCTATTTTCCCTTTTGTTTAGCGTCGCGATTGCTCGCATCTTCGGAGGTTGGTTCTGTGAATATGGAGAGATCCGATGGCAAAGCCTTCAAGGACTTCGCTGAAGATTCCTCAGGTCGAATTTCAAGATTCTTTCTTCTTCTTTTTATTTTTTATTTAAAAAAAAATTTAAATAGGCTCTTTCTTTTTATGTGATTCAATTTTTAAGGCTTTTTTGGCTCTAAATTGCTTGCTTGGCTTGGATACCAGAATAAGAAAAGAAAACTTCTTTGTTCTAGGAAGATGAAGCTTTAACAAACATTCTTTATTCCCATTTATTTTCTCGATTCCTCTTGGCTACCAACAAAATTTTCTTATTCTTAAAATATGCGACTTTGCTTATTGTCTTCAACAATATGTAAGTTAAGTTTAGGTTATGAGTTTTTTCGCTAATCAAGTCCGGTTTAAAGAATTTCTGTGTATCAGTTTAACGTTTATTAGATTGAAGTTTGGTTTAGTTTAGGGTTGCATAAAGTTATATCTCTCCATGTTGTCCAGTGTTGGTCCTAAACGGTGGGGAGATGAATGGATTATTTTTGAAAAGCTTACTGATTGGGATATATGAAACTGCTATTGGATTGAGAATGAGAATAGTTTTCGTGAAAAATGTAACTTTTTGGCTTCTTCCTTTTCTGGCATGCAACGCTCTACGTTAGAGATTGATACCCAAAACTGGATGCTAATTTGTGATGGATTGAAGCAGAAGTAAGTATTACTGCTGAGCTGATATTCTTTTATAACTGTGTTTTGTTTGTCATGTAGGCAATGCAGTCTTTGATGCATCGCAGTATGAGTTTTTTGGTCATAATGCTGTGGAAGGAGTGGAGTTGGGGGGCTTAGAAGACAATCGAGATAATGGTCCTGCATTTGGACCTGCTGACGATGAGTATCATTTGTTTGATAGAGAAGAAGTAAGACTTTTGTTGTCTTCAAAAACTGTTGAACCTTTTTTGTATTGGTCAAAATTAAAAAAAAAAAATGTTTAAACTTACCTTACTTGGTGAAAAATGTTTAAATTTGTATTTCATTGCATGTCATGACTCACAATTATGATTTCCATTATGCATTCCTTATGGTTAATCAAATGTATCTCGAATTAGTGTCATGACCCAGGGAAAGTGCTAAACACATATGTGCCACACCCAAAAGATCCAGTTGAAGTTACCACTATTGATGTAAATTTTCACTATAAAAATCTGATGCGGGACTCGCTGTTTATGTAATGCGTTCGCAACTTTCCCATGCAAGATGGACTTAGCACAATTTGCCAATTTGGGGTATCATAGTCTCCCTTACATATTTCATTCACTCAACGGGGACGTCAAAAATATGTCAATAGGTATTCTATAGTTGTACCTTTCCCTGTTTTTCAACCTAGCATCTCAACTATATATAATCCTATTTTGATTATCCCCATCTTTACACACTTTTATTTATTTTTTTATTCTTTTTTGACGGGGAACCACCCCACAGTAGAGCCCTTAGGACTCACCCATGGAACCTAAACCCTTGGGGAGACTAGCATAGCAACCCACCACCATGGCATCCGACTTAAATCGTAGTTTGATCCCAGGGGGAATTGAATCTGTGACATAGGGCCCATGCACACAAGTTCTCCCTTACAACTTGGACTATCCACAGGTGGGTTTTATACCGTTAAATCCATACAAACATTCATACAATGTTTATCTAAGAAACTGTCCAATCCTTATGGGACCTTCCATCTTAGTTCCTCATCAATGTTGTCGTATCACCTTACCCCTTGTTGCTTCACTTATCCTAATCGCCTACACTTCCTAATTACCTGCATTCTGCTTAATCTTATCATATGGGCATTTCCTGCACAGCCAATTGCACTCCTTGGTTTCGGCTTTCAATTCATCCATTCAGGCCAACTGCAATAGTGTTTGAGAGTTGAGACTCCATTGATGTTTTCACTGGAGGAGTTGAAAAAAATCAACAAACATCCACCTTCGTCTTCCTAAGTTATTGTTAATCCATGGTTAACTACTTTATGTTTATGCTATGCTTTTCAAGGATTCCAGGGAGAGACCTATGAGTCTTGAGTTTGTTCCCTCCCTCTTGTACCTCACATGTCGAGAGTGCTTCTGTAAGCTCCTTCCAATAGATGAGATATACTTTTTGTATCAGCTGAAGGAGAGTAAAGAGGCTTCCCCAACCTTGAGCTAAAGGAATTGTATCATGTGTATCATGTTTATCATGAAGAAGTCATGAAGTGGAAAATAGTATCCGCTAGAGCATCAGTTTCACTTTAAAAGCTATTGTGTAGGTGTCCTAGTGAAAGAGGTTGAACTTCTTTATTTAAATCCGAACATGGTAACATGCTTCTTTGATTGATAGAATCTTTGAAGGTTTGGTAATTCACATGCAGATTTTTTTAGGGTAATACAAGTTTGTTTATTTTTATTAATAAGATAAAATATAATTAATGATGAGAAGAGATGTAATCCCTGTACATAGGAAGTATAAATGAATCCACTAAATAAACAAAAGACCTGCTCACCTCTGTGAACATCAACTTCTCTCTTTTTTTTTTTGATATCCTTGGGTGTCCGGGCCAGCTTACGCGCACCTCGACTAATCCCAAGAGGCCCTGAAGTTAACGGCCAGGTAAACCTCCAGTGGCCCTGAGGGGACTCGAACTAGTGACCATTGGGGAGCAAACCCAAGGCCTGACCAATTGAGCTACCCCTCAGGGTTAACATCAACTTCTCTCTTAGTATCATATTTTGTGTCTATTAGATGTTGAAATAATTGACTGTTTGAAAATTGGTCAGTTTCTAGATGGTTTGTTTCTAGATTTACAAGGAAGTTTAAAAAACTGAATAATGCATCAAGGAGATAGCGGATTCATTAGAAAAGCTATACTCACTCTCTCCTCCATCTTTCAAAACTGCAAGTTTAGTGACGGAGTTATGTTGCATTCTTAACAATTCAATTTGCTGGGTCTGAAAACTACTATGTTCAATATACTTATTTTTCATCCCAGGTTGTAGGTTTCGGACCTTTGCCTGACGTGGATGATCTAGCTGCTACTTTTGCAAAGGTTAGCTTCCTTTAAATTGATGCTCATGAAAGAGTTATATAGAAGTTTTGATGAGTTTCTCAATTTCTTTCATTTTTATGTCGTCTATCAACACTTTTTTTTTATATGATCGTATTAGATTCTAACTGTATTATTGATCTTTTCTCTTCTTTCTATATGTTAAGTTATAACACACCCCTCTACTTAAAAAGAAATTATAACACCCCATTCCTCTAAGCTAAGGGATGCTACTAACATAAACAATTCTACAGGCCAAGTGTAAGAAGATTCCATTATCAAAATATTCTGAAACATCATCAATAAAACCCAACAGTAGCATTTATTTCAAAACAATAAAGTTATGAGTTCTCATAAAACCCTTAATGTTATAAAGAAAGACATTAGAAAGAAAAACTCGCTCATAAAAAATTATTCAAGTCTTGGTCTTGATCTCCATATTCTGAGCCTGACCTGTAGACCTATCATTGAATTATTCGTCATCTATGACATTTGAAACGTAAAGACAACAGTGGGTCAAATACTTAGTTTACAAATATAATAGAGTAAACATTTATAATATCCCGAAGATGCACATAGTCCTTTATCAGAGGGGTTGCTGGAATTGGAAGGGGGGCTAGATGGGGGTATTGGGGTATCATTAGAAGTGTTGAAGGAGGCTGAGTTAATGGATATTGTGACCAGCGGTGCAGAGGGAGATAAGGATGAGATGGATAGCCCTATCCCACTATGTACTATCTCTCCAAAGCCAGTGTATAGTTTTACAACGGACTGGGCGTTAAAAGAAGTAGAGAAACTTCATGAGTGTGTGGGGATATTGTGTGTTGGGTTTGAAGATCAGTTTAAGGCCCTTCTAATTGGGATAGAGGAAGGGAGAACTACAGTCTTGAAATCAGCAGTGAAACAAGACAGGGAGTTGAAATGCCTAAAAAGTTCTATTAACTACGATAACAAGGAGGGAAGTGTGGGGAGGGAGAGGTTTAAGCCGAAATCCTTTCTTGGAATGTAAGTGGGATCAATGATGTGAATAAACGTCTTCGCATTAGATCCCTTCTTCGTAGCTGGAAGGTTGACATCATTTGCCTTCAAGAGACTAAGTTGTGTGGTATTGATAGATACATAATTCGTAGCTTGTGGGGTTGCTCTTTTATGAGGTGGTATTATTTAGCTTCATCGGGGGCTTCGGGAGAGGTGTTGGTAATGTGGGATAAGAGAGTGGTGGAGATGGTTGAAGATTGTATCGGGTTGTTTTCTATGGCTGTAACTTTTAAAAACATTGAGGATGGGTGGATGTGGGCTTTAGCAGGTGTGTGTGGGCCCAATGTGGATAGAGGGAGAAGTTTTTTGTGGGAGGAATTGGCAGGTCTATATTCCTTATGGGATTTACCTTGGGTTTTTTTTTTGGAGATTTTAATATTGTTCGGTTCCCTAGTGAAAGGGCGGGGGCTTCTAGGTCAATAGGTGCAATGGAAGCCTTTTTCGAGTTGATATTTGACTTGAATCTTGTAGATATTCCGTTGATTTTTTTTGTTTTTTTGGGGGGGGGGGGGGGCGGGGGTGCATACTTGGTTCAATAGTCGAGGGGGGTCCCGGCTGGATAGATTTCTAGTCTCTTCTTCTTGGGAGACACTTTCCGGATCTATGTCAAAAAAGGTTGCCACGTGTATGTTCCGATCACTTCTCAATTTTACTTGATTGTGGTGGCATTCATGGGGGTAGGCGTTCCTTCAAATTTGAGAATGTGTGGCTGAAAGTTGAAGGATTCGTGGAGAAGGTAAGGGCTTGGTGGGATGGTTATTCTTTTGATGGTACCCATAGCTTCATTGTGGCGGGTAAACTTAAAGCCCTTAAGTCCGATGTAAAGAAGTGGAATGACGAAGTATTTAGACATATGGAAGTGCAGAAAAATATCCTTTGGGATGAGTTGCATGCATTGGAGGAAGGGCAAGTTAATGAGGTCTCTTTGTTAAGGAAGAATGAGGTGGTGACCGAAATTGAGAAAGCTTTGTTGATGAAAGAAATATCTTGGAGGCAAAAATCAAGGGCGCTTTGGTTGAAGGAGGGGGATAAATGCACTAAGTTCTTTCACAAGGTGGCTAATTCACATAGGTGCAATAACACTATTGAAGTCCTCCATTCCGGCTCAAATGTGTTACATTCTCCCGAAGAAATCCAAGATCATATAGTGCAGTATTATGAGGATCTCCTTGCTGAAAAAGTAGAATGGCGCCCCAAACTTGATGGTTTAATTTTTGACCAGCTGGATTCGGATGTAGCAGGTTGGTTAGAGAGGCTGTTTGATGAAGAGGAGGTGCATCTTGTGGTGAAAGGTATGTGCAAAGATAAAGCTCCGGGCCCGGATGTTTTTTCTATGGCTTTCTTTCAAGATTGTTGGGATATAGTGAAGGAGGAAGTGATGCAGATTTTTCATGCTTTTCATTTTAGTCATAAGTTTGAGAAGTCACTAAACGCTACTTTCATTGCTCTTATTCCGAAGATAGTTAGTGCCTATGAATTGAAAGACTTCCGGCCTATCAGTTTGGTAGGTGGGATTTATAAAATCATATCTAAGGTGTTAGCTAATCGT
Organism: Carya illinoinensis; assembly: GCF_018687715.1. Lineage (NCBI taxonomy): Eukaryota > Viridiplantae > Streptophyta > Magnoliopsida > Fagales > Juglandaceae > Carya > Carya illinoinensis. The sequence goes on from NC_056754.1 coordinate 39,095,350, forward strand.
ATGAGTTTGGTGATGGACAAGCTCATTTCCAAACCTCAAAATGCTTTTGTTCAAGGCCAACAAATTTTGGATTCAGTTTTGATAGCAAATGAGCGTTTGGACAGCCGGTTAAGAGAAGGCATCCTGGGGATCCTTTGCAAGCTAGACATGGAAAAGGCTTATGACCATGTGTGTTTGGACTTTCTTCTCTATATGCTTAGAAGATGTGGTTTCAGGGATAGGTGGTGTGAATGGATTAAACATTGTGTCTCGACCGCTCGGTTTTCAGTTTGTCAATGGAAGATCATGTGGATTTTTTTAGACTTCTAGGGGTTTGAGACAAGAAGACCCACTCTCCCCTTTCCTTTTTGTTGTTGTAATGGAGGCATTGAGTCCCATGGTGAAGACTGCCGTAAGGGGTGGGGTGTTTCTTGCTGGTTTTTCAGTGGGCAGCAATAGTAATGTTAGTTCCATTTCTCACTTACTTTTTGCGGATGATACTCTCATTTTTTGTGATGCTGGTAGTGGCCAGATTCAAGCTCTAAGGGCAGTTTTGTTGTGTTTTGAAGCTGTTTCGGGACTCAAGGTGAACTTGGGAAAGTCGGAGTTGGTTCCGGTGGGGGATGTGAGTAATATAGCCTCTTTAACGGAGTTATTGGGTTGTAAAATTGCCTCTCTTCCTATGAAATATCTTAGACTTCCCTTGGGGCGTCATTCAAAGCAAAGAGTATTTGGGATGGAGTGGTAGAGAAGATTGAGAAAAGATTATCGGGTTGGAAGCGGTTATATCTATCAAAAGATGGGAGATTAACCCTCATCAAAAGCACCCTTTCCAATCTTCCCACTTACTATCTTTCTCTCTTCCTATTACCGGTGGGTGTGGCAAATTGGATAGAAAGGTTGTTTAGAGCTTTTTTGTGGGGTGGTATTGGGGGAGGAATTCAAATTTCACCTTGTGAGTTGGCACAGGGTGAGATGTCCAACTGCTAATTTGGGGGGGGGGGGGGGGGGGTTAGGGGTGCAAAATTTGTGTGTTTTTAACAAGGCACTATTAGGGAAGTGGCTGTGGAGGTACCAAATGGAAGGGAACTCGTTGTGGAGAGAGGTTAAGCATTTTTTTTTTGTTTTGGGGGGGGGGGGGGGGGAGGGGTGTTCTAAAGATGGTAGGGGGTCTTATGGAGTAAGCCTATGGAAACTTAGAAGAAAGGGGTGAACCACTTTTGAAAAATATCTCAAGTTTGAGGTGGGTGATGGAGCACGAATCCGCTTTTGGTTCAATGTATGGAGTGGGGAGAGCCCTCTTTGCACTGTTTTTCCAGTTGTTTATAACTTGGCTGAAAATAAGCAGGCCCCAATTTCAGAAGTACTTTGTTGTGCCAATGAGACGGTGACTTGGAATTTCACCTTTACAAGAAATGTTCAGGACTGGGAACTTGAAGAGCTGGCAGATTTTTACAGTTGTATTCAGCAAAGTTAGGAGGCAATGGGGGTGACAGTATGTTTTGGACTCCCACGGGGAGAAAAAAGTTTACTGTTAAATCTTTTTACAAGGTTTTGACAATCCAACAGCCTACTTTCTTTCCGTGGAAGAGTATATGGAAGGTTTTAGTACACTTAGACCTTCCAATGGTTGATTTTAATGGTTGATAATCTAAGAAAGCGAGGTATGATTGTCATGGAGTGGTGCTATATGTGTAAAAGGAGTGGGAAATTGATAGATCATTTGCTTTTAAACTGTGAGGTGGCTGGGGAGTTATGGGCTGGTATCCTTAGTAGAGCCCGGCTGAGTTGGGTTATGCATAAGAGTGTGGTGGATCTACTAGGATGCTGGAACAGGCCTCACAATAGCACTCAACTGGCAGCAGTGGATGATACCTTTGTGCTTAATGTGGTGTCTATGGTTGGAAAGGAATGATAGGTGCTTTAACAACAAAGAGTGTGTAGTGGGGGAAATCTGGAATTTTTTTGTATTCTCTCTTTTCCAATGGTTTTCTGCTATTGTATTGAAGGCTGGGAATGTTCATGAGTTTTTACCTCTTTCTAGTTTACTAGAATGTAACTAGGTGTCTCCCTTTGTATACTTCCTGTGTACTTGGGCATTGCCTAGTTTTTTTCTATTCAATAAAGACTATTACTTATCAAAAAAATATTGAACTTATAAAATATAAGATTTCAATTTTTAACACATGCATAAACTTAACATTAGAAAGAAAACCTTTACATCATACATATACATTACATGCAATTCCTCATTACACATGATTATGCCTTGTATACAAGGGTTGGTGATCTTTAAGATCACAATTCCAACCAATTGTCTCTGATGGAACCTAGCCAGAAAGGGGATGGACATTACTCAATGAACTCGTGCTCTCGAGTGAGCCATTTTTGGCATTACCATGCATCTCTCATCCTTTAGCACTGTTAATCCTCAAAATTCATTAGTCACAATACAGTATGTGCAATCATGCAGTACTTTCCTTTTCTTTCCCATATGTTTTATTCATTACTAACATTAATCTACATTACAATTGCATAACAGCACATGCAGAAGCATAGCTCAATTGATTTACATTCACAATTTTCATGTCAATTGAGAATTTGAGATATGTTTCTGCATGTGATGATATTTAATTGTAAGTATTTATGTTAGTAATGAATAAAATTTTAGGGGAAGGAAAGGAAAGTACTAATAAATCATATTGAGAGACCCATACAAACTTCTGTGTTAATATCTATACAAACTTTACTTTCTAGATTAGAACTTGATTTTTCCTTTTTTTTAGGGAATTTTTGGTGAAATTTTAGTTTGGCGTTTCTTTGCTTTCTGTGTTTGTATCATGTGCACATGGTGTAATTCGATTGCTAACGCAATTGGGATTGTCATCATTGTGTATAAAGTCTAGGTCCTAGCTAATGCAGAAAATGTCCACATTATAGTTTTCATTCACTGTTGGAGTTTCCAAAAAGCCCTAATGGCAGTCAATTTTTTTATTGGTAAAAAAGAAAATATTAAACCACATAATTAGGCATAGCCCAAGTATATAGGGAGTATACAAGAGAAAACACCTAATTATAAGCTAAGAACTAGAAAATGCAACAAAAAATCATGAAAACAGGTCCCGTCTAATACAACAGCCGATGCCCAAAGCAATAGCGTGTGGAAGATAATATCTGTAATCCCTTCCAATGAGCGTTCTCTATCTTTGAAGCAATGACTGTTCCTTTTAAGCCAAATACACTACATAAGACAGAGGAACCATCTTCCAAACTGTAGCAATTCGGCAATTACCCTAAATTCCTCTCTATCAACCAAGAAGATCCACCACGCTCCTAGGCATCACCCAAGCAAGACCAATCCAATTAAAAATCTCGTCCCATAGAACCCTTGCTACTTTGCAATGTAGAAGTAGGTGATCTGCGTTCCTTTTGCATGTCAATAATAATGAGACCATGCTTTCTCAAATTATCAATTGTCAAAATCTTCCAATGAGGAGCCAGCCGACCAAGAAAAGCAACCTTGAGAGGCACTTTGCTCCTCCAAATGCACTTCCAAGGAAAAACATTATGGGGATTGATATGACATAGCCTTATACAGTGATCTGACCAAAAAGTTCTTGTTCCATGATGAATCCAAAGCAACCTATCCTCCCCACCGCGCTCCATATTCAAGGCATACAACATGCTGAAAAAAATCTGAGATCTCACCCACCTCCCAATCCTGTACGTCTCTAATAAATCTCGCATTCCACTATAAAAAGCCATTGGAGTTGTCCATATAATTTATTATAGAAGCTCCATCAAATGCAATCCCAAAAAGAGAAGGGAAAGAAGTCTTTAGGGCAGTGTCCCCACACCAAATATCATGCCAAAATTGAATCTGAGATCCCCCACCCCACCACAAATATGAAATTCCTAATAAAGTCCCCCCATCCTTTCTGAATAGATTTCCACTCTCCCACACCATAAACACAATTACTTTATTTGAATACCACGCTTCCCAGATGCTCCCATATTTGACATCAATGACATTCCTCCAAAGAGCCTCTCCCTCCTAGCGATACCACCATAAACATTTCCCTAGGAGTCCCTTGTTATAAATTCTCAGGTTTTGAACCCCTAAACCTCTTTAGCAGTTGTATAATTTTTTTTTTGATAAGTAAAAATATTATATATATCAATAGGAGTAACCAAGTACACTGGATGTATACAAGAAAACATCTAGGCCATACTAGAGAGTCCCTAATTACCCAAAGAGCCCGTGAAAACTATCCAAAATACAGCAAGCTCAAATTGGAATGTAACACACCTCCCCAACCCCAGCCCCTGGTTTCTCGTAAAACTAATCCTCTACCCAAAAATCACACTAGAAGAGCGTCTTCGTAATGCCCTCCCTTTAGTCTTCCTTCGACTTGAGCTACCTCCCTTAGCATCATAGTTGATTGCCCATGAAATATGCTTTAACTCCTTGCTTTTCTTAAAATTTCACGCCTCGATCGCAGTGAATAATGCTTTAAATTGATCTTCATATTCTCCATGTGAAAGCTCCAGGATTTGCTGAACTCTGTTAACTTTATTCAAAACCTAATCCGATGGTGAATCCACTATATTGTTTATCGGAGGAAGAGAATCCAAGGGGATTGCATTATCCCCGGACACAGTACCCAACTACACTCCTAACTCTAAACCTTCCTCGACACAAGGCACCAACGACAAACCGATAATTTCATTCCTGCCAAATGGTTGCTTGGCAGCTATATGGTTGTTGTCCATTATTTCTGTTACCACTACAGGTTCCTTCCCTCCATCAACATTGCTTGTATGTATTCCACCCCCCGACTATCCTTGCCGTGCCACTTTGTCATACCCTATTGCTCCCTCGGGAGACATAGAATAGGTAGGGGGAACACAACCTTCTGTTATCCCGTTTGCATCTTCTAAAAGAGGCTCGACTATTTCTTCCACGGTAAACAAGACCTTGGAGGGACCCCATCTTCAACTAAAAATGAAACCTAGACAGAAGTACCAACCCCATCTGCAACTGTTGCCTGAGGCCTTACTACTCCCTCAGGAGGCATAGTGACACTAGCATGGACAAAGATGCCAGCGTGCATTGACCCTATCTGTGATAGCGTTGAAACCTTTGCCGGCACACTTGTGGCCTTCCAACCTGAAGGATCTACCCCATGCCCTCCCTCATCCATTCTCGACCCACCATTAAAACCTGTGACTAGGTCTAGCCCCTTATCCACTTTAATCATTAGATCTTTCACATACCCCATAACTCCCTTCAATTGAGCTTTAACATCCCACAAGACCCCCTCCACTTCTCCCAGTGTCACCTGATGGCCTTTGGCTCTTACAAGTGCCTTCCCCTTTCCTTCTACTACTGAACTGATCTCAGCCGGACTACCAGCCAGTGACCTCAACATCGCAGCATATGAAGCACCTTTGATTGATGAAGGTTTTCCCATTGTTTTTTTATCGACAAACTCTCCACTGTTTGCATGCTTCAAAATAGTGGTTTTGGACCCTGTAACACTTTGAATGGACTACAAAAAGCCTCTCCATCCAAAGCCATTTGCGCCCTCTGGAATTACCAACAAACCTTTCCTCATTCCATTTCTGAATTCTGAGAGTTGCAGAAAGCTGCCCCTTGCGTTAACATGATGTTGAATTATAAAAACTTCATTATCCATCCTTAACTCTTTGAAGAAACCTTCATGACAGTTAAGTTCGAAACAATCCTCATTTCCCTTAGTCACCCATGAAGCTGCCATCCCACCTAGACACATGAACTTAACTATCCTTTTGCTATGTTCAGAGATATGAAAACTATTACCTCCCTCTTTCGTAAAATCGAAAGTTTTTTATTGCATTTTCAACCACCTCTCGCCTTCCAACTAAGATGAATCCACATTGCGCATCTTCATTGTCAAATCCCAAATCCCAAATCATAGATACCCTATTGCTCCCGCTTCATCCTATTAACGAAAAAAAAGCAGAGTTTTGTGCCCACTGCAAATCAAAGGCAAAGCCAAGGAATGGACTCCTAGACGCCGAAGGAGAACCGACAATGGACTACCATAGACCCAAGGTATAACAAAGCTGCGCCATATAACAAATCCTAAAGCCTGCTGCAAATCTACAATGAAGCCAACATTGACAGCCTGAAAAATACCCCTCCTATGAGAAACCTGGTCGCCAAAGGGATGGTAGTCATTGGGATGCCCTTTGAGTGGACGCTGGATCCCCTCAAAACTTTCTGTGATAGTGGCGAAGGCAATGGAACGCTGATGGGTGATCTCGGCACCAGACAGATCTCGGCAAATAAAACAAAAAGCCAACAACCTTGTCACCGGAAGAGGGTCGATGTCGGACGGCCTTCAAAGTAGTCACCGGGACCCGTCGATACTGTCTATGATGGTGGTGGAGGCATTGGAACGCCAGTGGGTGACGCCTCCGTGAGAGACAGAAAGACTAGCAAAAACCATGGTCGCCGGAAAGATGACTACGCCGAACAACTTCATCGGCGTCGTCGGGTCCCTTCGGCCTTGTCTGTGCTGGAGGTGTGGTGACACTCGCGGGTCTAGGGGTGGCGGTGGGTTCCTTTGGCTTAGGGTTCTCTCTCTCTCTGAGTGCCTTTCCTTTGAGCAGTCATATAATTAATCTGCCCCTAAACCTCCTTTTCATTGTTTTGAGGACAGGGAGCACACACCAGAAGGGTTTAGGGACTTTTTTTTTTTTTTTATCATACCTTACTACTATGGGCTTCTTCTATTGTATTGAATAGAACTTCTTTTAATGATTTCTACACTGCTTTTCACAGCCCTTAGCTTGTATTTAGGCTCTTTTGTATAATCCCTGTGTACTCGGGCCTTGCCTATCTATATGGATTAATAATGTCTCTTCTTACTTATAAAAAGAAGAAGAAGATATTCATAGGTATACTTCTGAAATTTTCCGGCAAATTGGCAGCAGGGTTTTCTTCATGATAACCCCATGTTCAGGAGATTTCTTGAGTGTATTGGGCTTATGGGACAGTTTCTCTTTGGTTCTTGATTTTAATCTCAAGTATGCACAGTGTGTCTAGGAGAGAGAACTCATTTCTAGGGCTTATTACAAGTATTTTACAGTTTATTGGTCATATTGATTATCTTCTTTTTTTAATGGGAAAAAAAAAAAAAAAAAAAACACTTGCCCACAATGCTTTGCTACACTATTTAGCAATTCGTCCTCTCAGTTTTTATTTTTCTTGGTGCTGTAGAGATATGGGTAGAAATATATGGAGAGGGACAGCCCTTAGATTATAGAGCAGGAAGAGCATAGATCGATGACATGCTCCCTTAGGACTGCTGCAACAGTTAGGTAAGGCCTAGAGGGCATACCCAACATGCATAGGAGGAAGAGATAGTTTTCTTGAAGTTGTCTCTTACCCATGGTGGCAGCGCTTTCTATGATTTCTTTTAATGATTGGACAATAAAAACTTCAGGAAAAGAGTTGTTGGCAGGCAACAGCAAAAGGAGTACCTCTGGTTTATGAGCAGTGGGACTGACTTAGAGAATAGGAAAGAAAGTTTTGGGCTTTCTTTTCTTTAGGGCTGGTGGCACAACACAGAAATATGGTATGTTTTTCTATTATGTGCTAATTCTTGTTTATGAAAATTTGAAATCCCTAGGGTCAATTACAAGAAGAGGGTGGCAGCTAGGTTAATGAGAAGGACTGTTTTACTCTATTGAGGATTGAAGTCTAGGTATAAAGGGGTTTGGCAGCTAGGGAAATTTCTAGGCTGTGCAACTGCCATCTAGGGTTAGGGTTTCAAAAGCATATTTAGGTTTTTGAGAACATAAGGGGGCAACTCTAGGGCTTAACTTAGGGGCTGATCATCATCGTCTTGGGGTTTCTAGATGTTTTACAATTAAAAACTATCCTCTTTGTTTCAGAATTTTGGCAGCTGCATATCTTAGTAGTTCCATATGGTTTGATGGCACCATCCCAATCCCTAAGAGTTAAAAGCTCGTCCTAATCTATCTTAAAGTGCCAGCTGCTGCTAGGGTTCTTAATACTTGGTTATTTGAATTTATAAACAGGTGGTGATAGATTTCTATTCTTCCTAGGAGTTGGCTGATTTCTAATAAAATGCAACGTGTCATCTTCTATTGAATATCTGGTCCATTTTTAAACATACTAAATACTACACAAAATAACTATGAAGGAAATCATGGGCCTGGGGGCTGCTTGGCTATAACAAAAGTCCTCCCAATGCTGGTGTTTAGAGCACAAAATATACATTTAATGACAGTTCACAGGTGACTGCATTAGACTTTATTCCTTGTCAGTATAGAAGTAGGTCTTTAGTTTCTTATACTTGTAATTTTATTTTCTTCAAGATCCAGGAACCGGATCATCTTGATCTATTCGTAGCTATATCATTCTAACTTCTGTATTGTATGCTGAGCTCATTTGATTCGTCATTCAAACATTATAACCAACTATTTAGCATGGAGAATTGTTAGATATGCAATAATGGTTATTCAACTCATGGCACCCCCTCCTTCATATTTACTTTGCTTTTTATGGTTGCTTGAATGGAGGTGCTCTTTAGTCAACCTTTTAATTGTTATGGTTATGCTGGTAGCTTCTTGGTAGCATATATTTTTGTGATTAGAAAGATTGAAAATTGAATGCTATTTACTAGAAGCTTCATTTTAGCTTCATTTGAGTGAAGGTTGCTTGATCATCATTGCCATCATTGTGGTTGTAGTCTTTCTATTGATATTATATTGCCCTTGATTGTAGTGCCCATATAATTTTTAAATCTTTACCCCAATTTAGTAGTTGATGTTGTTATGTTACACAGTTGAACAGAGCTGTAACAGGACCAAGATACCCGGGAGTTATTGGTGATAGAGGATCTGGATCTTTTTCAAGAGAAAGTGAGTAACCTTTTTGTGAATATTTTCTGCCTTTTGGTAGTCTTTAGATTATTGTTGATGCAGTTGGGTGTAAGTTGGGTCAAGAAATGCTACAATCTAATTGAAAATAGTAGAAGTTAACTTTTATGTTGAATGGATTCTTTTGTAAACTGGACTTGCATGTTTATTCTGAAAAGCATAGTTAGAACATCTGTGTTCTTTTTTTTTTCCTTATTAGAAATCGAGACCACCATGCAGCAATGCTTCATTTTTTCCCCTTTTGATCACCAAATTATTTAGATGTTGAAGAAAATGTGATGTATGACACATGCAGTTTGATGAGCAAAGGGATCACACAGCCGTTGAGCAAATTTTGTGGGTAGTTTTCCCTTTTCCCTTCTCTCTCTCTCTCTCTCTCTCTCTCTCTCTCTCTGCCTGAACGTTTCTCTTATTTCCAGTGCTTCTCGCCAGAAATAATCCATTAATCTCTTCTAGATTGTTTGGTTTATTTTTATTTCAATCTTCATTTATTCTCTTCCTTTTCTCTTTCTCTCTTTGGTTTTCTGGGTGTTCTTGATACTAGTTTTTCGATGGGTCTGTGTCGGAAGCTATGTATTGATCAGAAGCTCTTTGAGTTTAAACGAGAAAATGCGTAGTAGTGAAGGATTACAAAGAGTAGTCGTAGGGTCACTAAATTCATTTCCATTGATGTTGCTGCCATGGAGTGGTTGGCATCTGCAGTTGGGGGGGGGGGGTCAAGTGTTGGCGGTTTAAAGATGTACCAATAGTTTCGGTCGGTTTTTGTCTTTGTCGGAGTTTGGACAAGAAAGAAGGCATGGTTTCATCGCTATTCCAGAAGGTTCAAAGGGTGAGGGTAGAGGAGGTTTGAAGAATCGTTGAGAGAGGTTGTTTCTTCTTCCTCTGTTTTGGGCATGAAATATAGAGTACCTGAAAAGGTTGTATCATCTTCTCACGTTGCCGAGGGATGGAAGGGGACCTTCGTGGAGGTTTTGAAGAAGTCGCCCCCGAGTATGGAGGGCAATAGGGAGGTTCGTGGGGGTGTCCGGTGGGAAGATCTTGCATTTAGGAGGGCAATTGATGCAGAAGTCTTTTCATAATCTCAAGGGTGATAGTGTGATTGCCAATGAAGGCACGTCAGGGACTAGGAAGGATTTCTTGCTGAAGGCCATTTAGGATGCGTTATTGGATATGAAATGTAATGTGGATCTCATGTTGAAATGGGAAGAGTTGGGCATGCACCATGTGGGCTCTGAAGACTCAAAAAATGGCTCGGTGGATATGTAGAAGGGTATAATGAGTGGTGGGCTGGTATCTAGTTTGGGTTGTAAGAAGGATGAAGAACTAAAGGGTAAAAAGGTAAAAATAAAGTAAATGGGCTAGGCCTAGTTAAAAGCCTGAAACAGATATGGAAGATTAAGAAGTGTTTTGATGTCTTGAGAGTTTCGGTTTCGGCCTCCTCTTCAAGCATGTCGATGCTGATACTTGCTCCGATCGTCTCGGAAGTGGCATTGACTATTTCACCAGTCACCAATGACTTCTCTAGTGGTGTGTCGAAAATTGTTCTGTTACCGGAGGTGGAAGTGGGTGAATTAGCGTTACGGGATGTTGAAAAGGAGGTGGCGAGTGAAGGGGAGTTTTATCCGTTCGTGTCTTTGGCTCCTCTAGTTAATGGCGTACATTTTGTTGGATTTGGTTCCCTTGTTGTTAAAGCATATTTTTCCATTTGAATTTTTATTGCATCATGAGATGGACGATAGCTTGTTATTGGCTTATTCTAGAGAACTACATTTGGAGGGGATTTGGTTGAGCCCAATTTACAGTTGGAGTTATATGAGGGGGAATGCTTTGATGAGGATGTGGATAGTTTGACTCCTATACGTACCCTCCTGCCTAATGCTTCAACTGTCATTGCCTCGGAATGGGTTTTAAAAAAGGTTGAAGAATTACAGGCATGTGTGGGGATATCTTGTGTTGGATTTGAAGAGCAATTTAATGTTCTTCTTGTTGCAATCAAAGCTGGTTGTTCATCGGTTTTGAAGTCGACTTCCAAGAAGGAAAGTGAGTTAAGAAGATTAAAATGCTCCATTTACTTATAAAAAAAAAAACTATGATACAGAGGAGGGTAGCGTTGAGAGGGACATATTGAAAGGGAGGGAGTCTCATTTTTCCCATGAAGCCTAAGATTCTCTATTGGAATGTGAGGGGGATCAATGACTTTAACAAGCGTCTTCACATTAGGTCTTTCCTTCGTAGTTGGAAGATTGATATCGTTTGTTTTTACGAAACAAAGATGGGTTCTGTGATGCCCCCAAATTCCCACGCACGGACACGGGGAAATTGAGACGTCCGGATGGTGACAACCCGGGTCACCACCCTAACGACGGGTGCCAAGTGTGTGCAAAAGCAACATATGTGCACGAAGAAACATGCAGCGGATAACGAAAGCCATAACTAAGTACCAGAATTTTTTCTTAACGTAATACAAGTTGTTTAAAACATACCTAAATAAAATATTACAAAACACGAACATAGTTTTAAAATCAAATATAAAGCATAACATCAGCAACCCGGCGGAGCCGCATCCTCGGGCTCAGCCTCCTCCTCCTCATCCTCAAAACCTGCACCAAAAGCTACGGAACCAAAAATGGTACCGCAGGTAAGTAAAACCCAAACACCACCAGATAAAAACACATAGAACTCAAACAACATGCATGAAGTGATGCCAATGCGCAAAATCCATAAAACATAACTTTCCACACGCTAAAAATCCTATTTGGCCTAAAAACATATCTTTTCCAAATATCACGCCAAAAGTCACATTTGGCCTTTATCCATCTCAAATCATTATCCATTTTATCCGTATGCACCATGACCTCCCCTAGGGGTCATCCGCACACCCTGGCTCCAGTGCCACACCGCAGAGTACCACTATGCATGTGACACCTAACGAGCGATGCCCAGTTCCACGCCCCGCGTGTTCGTAGCCAAGCATCCTCTAGCCCTCACCAACGAAGTGCCACGGAGTCGGTGCGTAGGGCGATGCCCGGTTTCGCGCCCAGCGCGTTCGTAGCCAAGCAACCCCTAGCCCCCGCTCCCGTCGTCTAGCGACAACCCAGGGGACATCACTCAGTTTATTCCGCTCCAGAGTGACCAGAGGATCTCCACTGGGATAATACCCCATCCCGGCTTGGGGTCGTGATACACACGCACCCGTAAGACCACTTACGCCAATACACAGGCTTTTCACACTATTTCACAAACACACGTGCATGCACCATGCAATGCCATAACAATGCATAAAAATAATCCAACAACATAAATCAAATAAACATGCAACTCCGTCCTCCATCCATCCGACCCCCGAACTCCTCGGACTCAGTCCGGAATCAACCAACCAGCAGATAAAATAAATTGAATGAGCAATATATATTTAAATCTGAAAATAGGGTTTGGAAAATACTTACAGCGCTATACGGTATTTTTAGAAAGCTCGCGGCGTTGCAAACGGCGGAGGAAGAGTAACGTAACAGTGTAATTTACACTGTTGCCGTGGGTAATAAATTACCCATTTTCGAACGGGGACAAACCAAGGCACGAAATTGATAGGGAATGGTCTTGAGATATTTATGAAGCTAAAGGAAACGAGTTTTGGCCGTGGGTGGTGGTGGAAATGGCGGTCGAAGGCCAAAAAGGGGCTGAACGGAGTTGAGCTCGTGGGAGCTGCTCCGGCAACGGATCGAGGCCGGAAATGGGTGGTTTAGGTCGGCAAGAGGTAGGGGAAGAAGCTGTGAAAAGATGGTGGCCGGAGGTGGTGCGACGGCGCCGGAAACGGTGAAAAACCGTATGGCTTGGAGGAGCTCGTGGCGGCTAACGGTGGCTCGGATGGAGGTGAAACTTGGTGGGGATGTTCACCGGTGAGAGGGGAAGAAAACTGGGTGGGTGGTGTAGGCCACGCCGCCGGCGAGCGGCGGTTCTGGGCTGCGAAAGCAACCGGCGACAGGGGCAAAAACAGAGCAGGTGCAGCGACTTCCGGCGGCTCTCGAAGGTTAACGGCTGGTCCGATAGCTCTGAAAATTGGTGGGGATGATCTCTGGTGGAAGGGGAAGAGAATGGTGATGACGGTGCACTAAACGGTGGCCGGACGGCGGAGAACTGGCTGGTCAAAGTGGCGGCGACGGGAATGAGAAAAAGGGGCAGATGTGCGCACGTGGGAGAGGAGGAAAACGGGAAGAAGAAGAAGAAGAAAAGAAAGAAGAAAAGAAAGAAAAGAAGAAAAGAAAAGGAAAAAGGGAAAAAGAAAAAGAAAAGAAAAGAAATGAGGTACAATCCTCACCTCTGGAGTCCAACAACTGATCCAACGAAAATAAGTTTAAAAACAATAAAACTAAGAAAATATTTTAAACACAACGTAAAGCTAAAATATAATAATTAACTAGTAAAAACAAACTATTTAATTTTAAATCCAAAGACAAGCTAAAATAAATTTTACAGCAATTTAAATTCAACAGCAATTAAAATCCAATTAAAATTCGATAATTTAAAATAAAAGAACTATTATATTAATTAAATTAAAATATTCCTTCAGTGAAAATACACATAAAAACGGGGTGTCACAGGTTCTATTGATTGAAGCATTATTCGTAGTTTGTGGGGATGTTCTTTTATGGGTTGGGCTTATTTGGCTTCTTCAGGAGCTTCAGGAGGTGTTCTCTTGATGTGGGATAATAAAGTGATGGAGTTAATGGAGGAGTGTATTGGGCATTTTACTATAGCATGTTCTTTTAAAAATATTGAGGATGAGTGGAAGTGGGCTTTTGCTGGAGTTTATGGGCTAAACTTGGCTAGGGATAGATGTTTCTTGTGGGAGGAATTGGCGGGATTGTATTATTTGTGGGATTGCTTTGGTGTACGTGTGGGGACTTCAACATAATTTGGTTCCCTTGTGAGCATTTAGGAGAACCTAGTATGTCTTCGGTTATGGAGGAATTTTTGGAGTTTATCTCTGATTTGGATCTTTTGGATCTTCCCCTTGTAGGGGGAGCTTCCACCTAGTCCAACAGTAACAGTTGGTCGAGATCGAATAGATTTCTTGTATCTCCATCTTGGGAGATTCATTTTTTTGAGTTATGTCATAAGAGATTGCCTCGTGTTTGTTCAGATCACTTCCCTATTTTGTTAGATTGTGGCTGTATACATTGGGGTTAGTGGTATTTTAAGTTTGAAAACATGTGGTTTGGAGCTGATGGGTTTGTGGATAGGGTTAGGAGTTGGTGGACTTCTTATCAATTTATGGGAACACCTAGTTTTATTCTTGCAGGTAAACTGAAGGCCTTGAAGACTGATTCAAAGAAGTGGAACACTTAAGTATTTGGAAATATTAATTATCAGAAAAATTCCCTCTTGGAGGAGCTGCATGCTCTGGAGGATGGGGAGGAGAATGAGGTTATGAATTAGGTGGCATTGTTGTTGAAAAAAGAAGTGGTCAGCTTGAGAGGATGTTATTGATGGAAGAGATATCTTGGAGGCAAAATTCGAAGGCCCTCTGGTTGAAAGAGGGTGACAATGTACTAAATTTTTTCACAGAATGGCTAACTTGCATAGGTGTAGTAATGCTAGTAATGCCATTGGGTTTCTTAATTTTGATAACAGTGTGCTTTCATTCCCTTTCGAGATTCAGGATGATAATGTGCAGTTTTATGAAGTTCTTCTAACCAAAACAGCTAAGTGGAGACCTAATCTTGATGGGTTTGGGTTTCTTTTTAATACATTGGATCCTTTTCTGCGAGTTAGTTGGAGAGACCGTTTGAGGATAATGAGGTTTATCGGTGGTTTGTGGGATGGTCAAAGATAAAGCCTGGCTTGGATGGTTTTTCTATGGACTTTTTTCATGCTTGTTGGGATGTTGTGAACTAAGATGTGATGTTGGTTTTTCAGGAATTCTTCTCTTATCATGAGTTCGAGAAGTCTCTTAATGCCATATTCATTGCTCTTATGGAGGGGTAGTCATGTGGATTGGTCATTCTTGGCATCAAATGGGGCATCCGGAGGGGTTGTGGTAATGTGGGATAGATGGGTGGTAGAGAAAGTGGAGGATTGCATTGGGCAGTATGTGGTAGCATACTCTTTTAACTATGTTCCGATAATTTCTCATGGGCTTTTGCAGGTGTTTATGGCCCCAATCTAGTCCAGTCAAGAAAACTTTTGTGGGAGGAACTATCAGGGATTCATTCCTGGTGGGGACTTCCATGGTGTATGGGGGAGACTTCAATGTGGTGAGATTCCCGAGTGAAGTTTCGGGTTCTAGAAGATTGAGACCAGCCATGGAGGAATTCTCGAAGTTTATTTTTGATGTGAACTTGGTGGACTTGCCACTCGCTGGGGGCATTGCGACTTGGTCAAATAATCAGTCATGGTCCAGATTGGACAGGTTCTTAATTTCTCCAGAATGGGAAAGCCACTTCCCGAATGTCTAGCAAAAACGTTTGCCCCATATTGGATCCAATCATTGGCCTATTCTGATCGACTGCGGAGGAGTTCATAATGGTCGTCGGCCGTTTAAATTTGAGAATATGTGGTTAAAATCGGAAGGGTTCGTGGAGAGGGTCAAACAGTGGTGGTCTTCTTATCCTTTCCATGGTACTCCTAGTTTCATTTTTGCAGGTAAATTGAAATCCCTAAAAAGAGATCTAAAAGAATGGAACTTAGAGTCTTTTGGCAACGTAGAAGTAAACAGGAAAGCCAAGATGTTGGAATTACAGGAGATTGAGAGGCTGCAAGAGGTACAACCACTCACTCAGGAAGAACAAGACAGGAGATCAGAGTTGGTCATTGAGATTGAGAGACTAATTTTGTTAGAAGAGATGTCTTGGCGGCAAAAGTCCAGGGCACTATGGTTGCGGGAAGGAGATCGAAGCACAAGTTTCTTCCATAGAATTGCAAATTCACATAGGAGAAACAACAATATTGAGAAGCTGATAGTGGACGGTGCGGAGTGTAGTGATGAGCAGGTACTTCACAATCATGTAATCGATTTTTATGAGAACCTACCGACAGAGCAGGAGGGTTGGCGGCCTCCCC
Source organism: Carya illinoinensis (assembly GCF_018687715.1). Taxonomy (NCBI): domain Eukaryota; kingdom Viridiplantae; phylum Streptophyta; class Magnoliopsida; order Fagales; family Juglandaceae; genus Carya; species Carya illinoinensis. Next base: position 39,111,343 of record NC_056754.1, read on the forward strand.
TAAATGGGATGGAATTTGACACTATTGGGTCAAATGACGTCTCTCGGTTGGAAAGGGAGTTCGAGGAGTTAGAGGTTTTTAAGGTAGTGAGTAAGATGGCCAGGGATAAAGCACCAGGACCGGATGGTTTCTCCATGGGCTTCTTCCAAGATTGTTGGGATGTATTAAAGGAGGAACTTATGAAGGTTTTCCAGGAGTTTTACATGGTTGAAAAATTTGAGAAAAGTCTAAACACCACTTTTATAGCACTGATACCCAAGAAGGTGGGGGCTATGGATTTGAAGGAGTTCCGGCCTATTAGTCTAGTGAATGGGTTGTATAAGATAATCTCGAAAGTACTTGCAAACAGAATGAGTGAGGTTATGGGACAGCTTATTACTAAACCCCAAAATGCCTTCGTGAAGGGCAGACAGATCTTGGATGCGATACTAATTGCCAATGAATGCCTTGATAGCAAGTTGACAAACGGAAAGTTAGGGATCATGTGCAAGTTAGACATGGAGAAGGCCTATGATCATGTTAATTGGGATTTTCTTCTACATTTGCTAAGGAGATGTGGTTTTGGGGAACAGTGGAGGGCGTGGATACACTGGTGTATATCTACGGCAAAGTATTCTGTGTTGCTAAATGGAGTTCCAATAGGCTTCTTCCAGAGTTCTAGTGGATTACGACAAGGGGATCCTTTGTCACCTTTTCTGTTCTTGATAGTTATGGAGGCTCTAAGTAGGATGATCTCAGTTATGGTTGAAAACGGACTCTTAAAAGGGTTTCCGATTGGCAACACGGACAGGGAAATTATTATCATCTCTCACCTCCTGTTTGCAGATGATACACTCATACTATGTGAAGCTGAGCAAAATCAGATGCAAGTGTTAAAGATTTTACTCTTTTGCTTCGAGGTCGTCTCCGAGTTAAAGGTGAATTGGGAAAAATCAGAGTTGGTGCCCATAGGGGAAGTTTCTAATATTCACCACCTAGCGAGAACGATGGGGTGTAAGATATCTTCTATCCCTATGACTTATTTAGGACTTCCTTTAGGGAGTGCCTCGAGGGCGTCTGCGGTGTGGGATTCAGTTATCGAAAAAATAGAGCGAAGATTGGCGGGGTGGAAGAGGTTGTACTTGTCAAAAGGTGGAAGGACTACATTGATAAAGAGTACACTCTCTAACTTACCTACATACTTTTTATCTCTTTTCCCAATACCAACAAGTGTGGCGGTTCGTATTGAGAAGCTCCAACGAGATTTCTTATGGGGGGGCTTGAGGGAGGAGTTCAAATTCCACTTGCTTAAGTGGGAGCAGGTGTGTCGTCCTATATCAGGGGGAGGCTTAGGGGTTCAAAACCTAAGGATGTTCAACCGAGCGCTATTAGGCAAATGGCTTTGGAGATTTGCCAACGAACATGATTCTCTATGGAAACTGGTGGTTGCGAAGAAGTATGGCGGTCTATGGGGGGAGTAGTGCACTAGAGAAGTAAGGGGAGCTTATGGTGTGGGGTTATGGAAACATATAAGAAGAGGATGGGGGGTCTTTAATCGACATGTAAAGCTTCGTGTGGGCACGGGTTCAAGAATCAAATTCTGGAGAGATGTATGATGTGCTAGTACTACCTTGAAAGACTTGTACCCTCCTCTGTTCCAGTTGGCTAGAGAGAAGGAGGCTTCAGTGGCAGAAGTCATGGAGTTAGAGGGGGGTCAGATTCTTTGGAACATTAATTTTAGTAGGGCTGCACAAGACTGGGAACTAAGTATTTTTGAGGACTTCTACAGCCTCATATACTCCATAAGACCCAATAGCCAGCAAGAGGATGTGTTGAGGTGGTCTCTAACAGACAGAGGTATTTTTTCTGTTCGCTCTTTCTACAAGACCCTCACCCAGGAGCCCACCTCTCCTTGTCCCTGGAGAAAAATTTGGAGAAATAAGGCTCCTCCTAAAGTATCATTCTTTGTGTGGACCACATCCTTGGGAAAGATACTTACTACAGAGAATATGAGGAAAAGAAGGATCATTTTTGTGGATTGGTGTTGCATGTGCAGAAGAGGGGGAGAGTCGGTTGACCATCTCCTTCTACACTGTGATACAGTAAGGGTCCTTTGGAATGAGGTATTCTCACGACTGGATATGGCTTGGGTTATGCCTAAAACTGTGGAGGCGGCACTGGCTAGCTGGTCAAATATAAGGGGTAGAAAACCAATTAAAGCTATCTGGAAGATGATCCCTCTATGCATCATGTGGTGTGTATGGCAGGAGCGAAATGAGAGGACCTTTGAGGACCAAGAAAGATTAGTAGAGGAGCTTAAACTTTTATTTTTCAGAACACTTTGTAACTGGGCTATTGCTGTGGATTTTGATGGCATGGCCATGCATGATTTTCTTGTCTCTAATGTGCCTACCTAGTTAGGGCGTTAGAGTTGTAATACTGGCTTTGCCATTGATCAATAAAATTTGTTTATTTATAAAAAAAAAAAAAGATATTTGGGGCCTGTGTGTTGAAGGATTTTCGCCCTATTAGTCTTGTGAGTGGGGTTTATAAGATAATTTCAAAGGTGCTTGCTAACCCGTATGAGTACAGTGATGGAGAAAATTATTTTTAAACCTAGAAATGTTTTTGTTTAGGGTAGGCAAATACATGATTCTGTCCTGATTTCTAATGAATGTTTAGATAATTGATTGAGGGAGGGTGGCCCTGGTGTTATTTGTAAGCTAAACATGGAAAATGCATATGATCATGTGAATTGGGATGTCCTTTTCTATATGCTTGGGAGGTGTGGATTTGGAGAGAGGTGGTGTGCTTAGATTGGACATCATGTCTCTACCGCTAAGTTTTCAGTGTTAGTTAATGGAAATCCTTGTGGTTTTTTCCATAACTCTCGCGGTTTGAAACAGGGGGACCCATTATCCCCTTTCCTCTTTGTCATTATCATGGAGGCTTTAAGTCGTATGGTGGAGGCTGCTATTAGAAAAAAAGGAGGGGGGGGGGGGGGGGGGAGTGGTTCTCTCTTTTTTTTGGTGGGAAATGCTAATGATGGTTTATCACACTTTTTCATCTTTTTGTAGATGATACTCTTATTTTTTTGTGATGCTGATCGTGGGCAGATTCAAGCCTTAAGGGCTGTATTTTTTTTTGATAAGTAATATTAAATTTTATTAATGAGAAGAAGGCATAAGCCAGGTACACTGGAAGTATACATGTGAATACACCATTTTAAGAGGTAGAAAAAGTTACAAGGAAATCATGGAAGCTGAGACCATTGACCTCTAAAGCCATGGCACACAAAAATAAAGTCTTCCATAGAAAACCCCTAAATTCTTCTATAGATCTTTCCTGGTCCTCAAAAAGCCTATTGTTTCGTTCACTCCAGATGCACCATAAGATACAGATGGGGGTCATTTTCCATAGTGCTACAATCTGCGCTGTCCCTGATATCCCTCTCCAACTTGCCAATAATTCAGCTACCCTTCTCGGCATTGTCCATGCTAACCCCATCCTGCTAAAGAAATGATTCCAAGTGTCCCTAGCAAAATCACAATGTAGGAGGAGATGATCTACTGTTTCCCCACTCTTTTTGCACATACAGCACCAATCCATTATTATAAGACCGCGTCTTCTTAAATTATCAATGGTTAAGATCTTCCCGAGGGCTGCTGTCTAGACAAAGAATGTCGCCTTGGGAGGTGCTTTATTCCTCCATATACTCTTCCACGGGAAGTTAGGCAAAGGTGAGGCTGCAAGAATCGCATAATAAGAGCCTACCGAGAATTTTCCTTTCCGAAATGCACACCAAACCAGCTTATCATCAATTAAAGCATTAGGGGAGATGTTATGAAGTAGGTTAAAAACCTCTACCAGCATGCTCACTTCCCAGTCATGAGCCTCTCTAGTGAGATTTATGTTCCACACTTGAGTATCATGTGTGGTACCCCACAAGTCTGCCACATTCGCATCTTTTTCCCTCGCAATGCTGAAAATATCAGGGTAAGCCTCCTTAAGAGCTGTATCACCCACCTATACATCATTCCAAAAGCTGATTCTCTAGCCATTCCCCATACCTAGCCTGGTGTTGCTAGAGAATACCCCCCACCCTTTTCTTATATACTTCCATAACCCCACACCATATGCCCCCCTTTCCTCATTAGAGTACCAACCTCCCCTAGCACTTCCATGCTTTGCATCAATCACCCCTTTCTATAGTGCTTCATTCTTGTAATTATACCTCCACAACCATTTCCCAAGTAAGGCCTGATTAAACAGCCTCACGTTATGGACCCCCAAACCACCCACACGCAAAGGTGTGCACACCTTTTCCCATCCAATTAAATGAAATCTAAACTCATCTCCTATGCCACTCCACAAAAAGTCCCGTTGTAATTTTTCAATCTTGGAGGCAATGCTAGTTGGAGGGGGAAATAGTGACAAGAAATAAGTGGGAAGATTAAATAATGTGCTCTTGATAAGTGTTATCCTCCCCCCCTTGGACAAATATAATCTTTTCCACCCAGCCAACCTACGTTCTAATTTTTCTAGCACCTCCCCCCAAATTGTCTTCGCTTTGAAAGATGCCCCCAAAGGGAGCCCAAGATACTTCATTGGCAACGAGGAGACCCCACACCCCAAAATACTGGCCAGCCCCTGAATATTACCTACATCCCCTACTGCCACCATTTCTGTCTTCGCTAGATTTATCTTTAAACCGGAAGCCTCTTCGAAACATCTTAAAATGGCCTTCAAGGATTGAATATGCATCACATTATCATCACATAACAGCAGCGTATCATCTGCAAATAAAAGATGAGAAATAGTAATAGGCCCATTGCCCACTGAGAATCCTGAGAAGAAACCACCTGCTATAGTGGCCGACACCATCCGACTTAGGGCCTCCATCACGATCACAAATAGTAAAGGTGATAGTGGGTCGCCTGTTCGTAGCCCCCGCGAACTATTAAAGAAACCCACAGGTTCACCATTTACCAAAACTGAAAATCGAGCTGTAGAAATACAATGACGTATTCATGCCTTCCATTTTTCCCCAAAACCACACCTTCCCAAAAGATAGAGCAAAAAGTTCCAATTGACATGATCATATGCCTTCTCCATATCCAATTTACACAAAATACCCGGGATCTTTGACTTAAGCCTGCTGTCCAAACATTCATTGGCTACCAAAACCGAGTCCAGTATTTGCCTTCCTCGTACAAATGCATTTTGAGACTTCGAAATGATCTTATCCAAGACCGTACTGATTCTGTTGGCCAAGACTTTTGCAAGAATCTTATACACACTGCCCACTAGACTAATAGGCCTGAAATCCTGTGCCTCTCTTGCACCCGGTTTTTTGGGGATGAGTGCAATGAAGGTAGTATTCAAACTCTTCTCAAATTTACCAAAAGTAAAGAACTCCTGGAAAACCAGCATAATGTCCTCTCTTACCACCTCCCAACAAGTCTGAAAAAATGCCATAGTAAAACCATCCGGCCCCGGAGCTTTGTTTTTGTTTAATTTCTTGATGACTTGATGTACCTCAACTTCTTCAAATGGTCTTTCCAAACAAGTCATACTAAGACGATCAATGGTATCAAAGGCTAACCCATCTACTGTAGGCCTCCATGCAAACGGTTCTTCCAACAAATGCTCAAAATGTCCAGCTACATAGTCTTTGATTTTTGCTTGATCAGAAACTACCTCGCCATCAATGTTCATGGACTCGATTGTATTGAACCTTCTATGGGAGTTTGCCACTCGGTGAAAAAACTTTGTAGATCTATCTCCCTCCCTTAGCCACAGAGCCCTTGACTTTTGCCTCCAAGAAATCTCCTCCATTAATATCAACCTTTCTAGTTCTGTAACTACTTGCCCTTTTCGACCTTCCTCATATTCCACACCCCCTAAACTTTGTAGCTCTTGGAACAAGGATTTCTTCTTTGCTTCTACATTACCGAATACCTGTTCATTCCAAGTCTTCAAGTCCCTCTTTAAGGCCTTCAACTTTCCCGCCAATACCTTGCTCGGAGTGCCCTGCATTTGATACGAATTCCACCATTGCCTGACCAACTCCACAAATCCCTCGGATTTTAACCACATATTCTCAAACTTAAAGGGCCGTTTGCCCCCTGGTATTCCCCCACAATCTAACAAAATAGGAAAATGGTTCGAGCATAACTGAGTGAGTCTTTTCTGACAAGAGTCTGGATATTGTATCTCCCATGAAGGAGATATAAGGAATCTATCTATTCTTGACCAGGCGTGGTTGCTAGACCAAGTATATCCACCTCCCAAGAGAGGTATGTCCATGAGGCCCAACTCTGAAATGAAATCTGAGAATTCCCCCATAGCATGATTTTACCAACCCTCTCCCGACCTTTCACTTGGAAATCTTGTCACATTAAAGGCTGTATTATTATGTTTTGAAGCTGCATCAGGCCTTAAGGGGAATTTGGGTAAGTCGGAGATGGTTCTGGTGGGGGAGGTGCAGAATATTAACTGTTTGGCAGCTCTTTTGGGTTGTAAAGTTGCTTCCTTACCTATGACATATCTTGGCCTTCCGTTGGAGGTGTCTTTCAACGCTAAGTCTATTTGGAATGGGGTAGTTAAGAAGATTGAGAAAAGGCTAGTGGGTTGGAAGCGATTACACTTATCAAAAGAGGGTAGAATGCTAGAATTACTCTTATTAAAAGTACTCTTTCTGATCTCCTAACTTATTACACTGCCTGCAGGGGTGGCAAACCAGATTGAAAAATTATTTTGCACTTTCTGTTGGGTGGAATGGGAGAGGAGACTAAAATCCACCTTGTTAGGTGGAATAGAGTTTGTTCTCCTATTTCAAATGGAGGTTTGGGGTTTCGTAATTTGAGTAGTTTCAACAAGGCTTTATTGGGGAAATGGTTGTGGAGGTATAAATTGGAAGGGGAGTTGTTGTGGTGGGAGGTTATAGGTCGGAAATATGAGAGTTTTTTTTTTTTTGGGGGGGGGGGGGGGGGATCCATTTTTGGTTTTGGTGTGGTGATCAGGCTCTTTTTAGTGTTTCCGGTTATATTTTGTGTGGCAGCCCATCGGAATGCTACCGTTTCTGATTTGTTAAGTCTGTTCTAATGGAACCTTGCAGTGGGATGTTTGTTTTACTAGAGCTGTAAAGGAGTGGGAACTTGATGAGGTATCTGATTTTTTCAGCTTCTTATACTCCCTGGGGATTGGGGGTAATAGAGGGATAGAATGTTATGGAGGCATACGGGTAGTAAAAAGTTTTCGGTATGGTCTTACTATAAGGCATTGACTGTTTAGCATTGTTCTCCTTTTCCTTGGAAGCCTATTTGGAGGTCTCACGTGCTTTCCAAAGTCACTTTTTTCATATGGACAGCATCACTCAGGAACATTCTGATGATTGAAAACTTGAGAAAGCGTGGTTTTGTTGTTATGGAGTGGTGTTTTATGTGTAAGAAACACGGAGAATCTGTGGATCTTTCCTTTACTTCTACACTGCGAGGTGGCAAAGGCATTGTGGGATGGTGTTTTCAGTAGAGTTGGGCTGGCTTGGGTGATGCCTATGAAAGTAGTGGATCTACTTGCGTGTAGGATTGGGCTTCAACGTTCTCCTCAAGTGGCTGCTGTGTGGAAGATGGTTCCTTTGTGTATGATGTGGTGTATTTGGTGGGAAAGGAATGGGTGATGCTTTAATAATAAGGAGCACACTGTGGAGGAAATTTGGGAATTCTGTGTTCTCTTTATTTCAATGTTTTTCTGCTATAGTGCTTAATAGAGCTTCAGCTCATGATTTTTTGTTTTCGTTATCTTCTTTATAGAATGTAATTAGGTGTTTTCTTTTGTATACTTCTTGTATACATGGGCTTCACCTATTTCATTCGTTAGAGATCAACAGTATTGGAGTGATTTAATATTCTGTGATTTTTTAGAAGAGAGCGTTTTAAGCCATAAAACATTCAATGTTTAATATCTGTCGATGTTGTCCATATAAAAGCAAAAATAAACCAAAAGACTAAAATACCCTTTATTAACTCTTTAACAAATTTGTATTTAACTTTTGCATTACTATAACACCTCAACGGTAGGCCCAAACCACATGGCCTATACTCTACAAGGACTAGTCAATGGCCTATACTTCTCCTTACCAAACAATATGGGATCCCATTCACCACCTACCCTTATCCTAATCATATGGGGTATCACAACTACCTTGCTAAAGTACTCATAAACCATATGGCTAGATTAGCCATTTCTTTCTCTTTACAGTTAGAAAGTTGGCTGGTCATTCATCAGTATTCTTGAAGATTGATCTGGTATCATTTTTGCCAGTCCCTATGTATTTTCTACTATTGAATGTCAACCAACCTTCAGCTTCAACGGACTTAGAAGAGTGTGGTTATTATGGAGAGAGTATTTTAAATTTATTTATTTATTATTATTATTTTTTTGCAAGTGAAAGATTTAGGGTCGTTTGACAACACAATTGTTCTCAAGTATTATTAGATATTCTCAGATATTTCCTTCTCAAAACAAACATAAAACACTTTTCAATTTCAAATTTTCAGTTTTTTCATCTAATCATTACAATTTTTCCAAACTCTAAAAAAAAAAAAAAAAAGACTACCTTTTCAATTTCAAAACAAAAATTATATTCAAACAATTTTGACTTTATAATATTTTTATTCAACTTTCTTTTATTTTTATTTTCTAAAACCCAATAAAACATCTTAACTCAAACTATTTTACTATTATTCACAGATATATTGAGATATTCTAAGTATAAAAAAGGCCCTTAATGTCTTGCCTTGGCATTTAGGGCCTGGACTTTTACTAAATATAGCGTTATACCACAATGTTGCTCAAGGTACTCTTATGTGCAAAGTACCAAGGCTAAAGCGCTTCTCTTATCAAAAGTGAAGTACATATTGACAAAAGTGCACCTAACTACATTTTTCGGCACTTTTTTAAGTAAGCTTAAAGTACAAAAACACGCTTATGGTGAAAATAAGGAACCATACACAGCCTAGCGGAATGCTTCGGGAAAGCTGTTATTTAATGAGCATGAAAATGTTAAAAGTTAAAATTTGTTTGAAGCTTGTGAGGTGGTTGATTTTCTATATTAGCGTACTTAAATATGAAGTTTGAGTGAAGGCATCAGAAAGCTCGATGATTGGCAGAGAATGTATCAAATAGTCCTTTTAATTTCAGTGTTTGTCACCTATCAAAAAAAAAAAAAAATCAGTTAGAATTTCAGTGTGACTGAGATGTGCGCCCATATTCTCAGCCAATATGAATAATGTATGATATAGTGTAAGGAAAACTGATTTTGCTTTAGCTATTCATGCAGCTCAGAGTTAAGAATCAAGTCTGGTTCTCATTTGTTTGTTTACCTCATTATTTGTTTGTCATATGTTTGTTGATTTCAAAAGACTGCTTCTTGTTGCCCCCTCCACCCCCTGTTTTCCCTTCTGAACTTCCTTTGGCTAATGGCAAGTTCTGTGCAGGTTCATCTGCTGCTGAGTGGACACAAGATGGAGACTTTAGTAACTGGTTAGATCCGCATATGTTTGGCACAGATGGTGTTGAAGAAGAGAAGAGGTGGTCATCACAACCTCAACCCTCTGCTCGTATTCCGGAATACCAACCTTTGTACAGAACATCCTCATACCCCGAGCAGCAACCAGTGCTGCATCGCTACTCTAGCGAACCAATTCTAGTACCTAAATCAACATTCACGTCTTTCCCTCCACCTGGAAGCAGATCCGAACAAGGTTCACCACACCACCTTAATATGTCTTTTCTTGGTGGTGGTCCACAGATACCCTTCTCTACTCCAAACCTCTCTCCTTGTTCCAAATCTAATCATCACTTGGCTAGTTTATCTCATGGTTTGAATTATGGTGGAAATATGCTTCCGTTCACCAGTGGTGGCCTTTCTTTTAATAGCAGGCCGCAAAATCACTGGGCCAACCATACTGGTATACTGCATGGGGATCACGCAGGCCTTTTAAACACTATTGTGCAACAATGGTTACCTCATCAAAATGGTCTCAGGTCCCCACAAATAATGGCACAACAGCAGATGCTGCAACAGCAGAGACTGCACCATCAATTACCCTCTTTGGCCCATTTTGCGGCATTACAGTCCCAAAAGTATAATGTCCATCCATCGTCCTTACATAAGTCAAAGTTTGGATTGACTGATATGAGAGACCAAAGACCAAAATCATCACAAAGGAGCAAACATAATATGCGTTTTTCTCAGCAAGGTTCTGATACTAGTAGCCAGAAAAGTGAGACTGGGTGGGTCCAAATTAGGTCCAAGTATATGACATCTGAAGAAATAGAGAATATACTTAAAATGCAGCATGCTGCTACACATAGCAATGACCCATACATTGATGACTATTACCATCAAGCAAGTCTTGCCAAAAGAGCTACTGGATCGAGGTTGAAACAGCCTTTCTGCCCATCTCACTTGAGGGAGCATCCTTCTCGAGGCCGAAATAGTACAGAACAACATCCTCATCTCTCTATTGATGCTATTGGTAGGATACCTGTCTCTTCCATACGCAGACCTCGCCCCCTCCTTGAAGTCGACCCTCCTCTCTCTGCTTCTGGTGATAGTTCTGAGCAGAAAGTCTCTGAGAAGCCTCTGGAACAGGAACCGATGCTTGCTGCTAGAATCACCATTGAGGATGGAATTTGTCTTCTTCTTGATGTCGATGATATTGATCGGTTTCTACAATCTAGTCCATCCCAGGATGGTGGGGCTCAGCTCAGGCGAAGGCGACAGATCCTTCTAGAAGGTCTGGCAACATCACTTCAACTTGTAGACCCGCTTGGCAAAACCAGCCACACTGTTGGGCTGACTTCCAAGGATGACCTTGTGTTCTTACGATTGGTCTCTCTTCCCAAGGGTCGAAAACTCTTATCTAGGTTCCTTCAGCTTCTCTTCTCTGGTAGTGAGCTTGCCCGTATTGTTTGTATGGCTATTTTTCGTCATTTAAGGTTTTTGTTTGGCGGCCTTCAATCTGATCCCGGAGCAGCTGAGACAACCACTCATCTTGCAAAGACAGTTTCCTCATGTGTCAAGGTCATGGATTTACGGTCCCTAAGTGCTTGTCTTGTTGCAGTTGTTTGTTCTTCAGAGCAGCCACCGCTGCGCCCTTTTGGAAGCCCTGCCGGTGATGGGGCCTCTATTATTCTGAAATCTGTCCTTGAAAGGGCTACTGAGCTCTTAACTGATCCTCATGCTGCTGCAGTTCCTAATCGTGCGCTGTGGCAAGCTTCATTTGATGAATTTTTCACGCTTCTTACCAAGTATTGCCTGAGTAAATATGAAACTATAGTGCAATCCATATGTTTGCAGATCCAGCCAAGTACAGACGTGATTGGATCTGAGGCGGTCCAAGCTATTAGTAGGGAAATGCCTGTTGAGCTTTTACGTGCCAGTCTTCCTCACACTAATGAGCTCCAACGAAAACTTCTATTAGATTTTGGTAACCATTCCATGCCCATTGCTGGGTTCAATGCCAGTGGGGAGAGTAGTGGCCGGATAAACTCAGAATCAGTGAAGGGTTGACTGAGGATACCAACAAATAAATTTCGAAGGTTTTGGAAGAATCTGTGCTTTAGTTGAGTTTTATCTTCACATCTTCTTTGGATGCTTTCATGAAGTGAAAATCTAGTACGGATCTGCTGCTTTGGTATGCTTTGATGAAGTAAATGTGCGGTGGAGATCTCTCTTGAATGTTTTCTCAAAGTGAATCTGCTCTGGAGTGAAATCTGGCTGCATGAGAAGTTTATGCAAGGCATGTGCGATTGTTGCAGGTGCACTTCAAGGCTTGTGTAATGTGTTATTTAGCTTACTGGGGACAAAATTTCCTTATGATGCTCATTTTGACGACTTTTTGTCTTGCACAATTGTGTATTATGATGGAAACTCATGGTGCATGTTTGTAACCGATATTCTTCTTTTAGGGAGTTGCATTGGTGCTGTGTTAAAACTCCAGACAAAGCATGGTGGGAATAGAATGTACAGGTTGATCTTACTGAACCTTCCAAAACTTCGTTTCCTTCCATCTTATTCACTTGACTGATTGGTCATTGTCAGCTGTAGGTTGCCTATCTCCTACTTGGATGGACACGTTTTTCTCTCTAGCTTCGGCTTGATGGATGGGAGGGGTTTATCACCGAATCCTAAATTCATTAGGATTGGTCAAGTGTTTTATTTTTGGTACACGGCCTATCATTGTAATAGGTGTTGCTGCTGTTATTATTATTATTAAATTGTTATTATTGGACAACTTAAAATAATTTTTAGAACCATCGTCTTAAGGGAGCCCATTAATTTTGAAAGTCTTACCATTTACATTTTATGGCCTCTTATTTATTACAAAACCAAACTCATTAAGTTTGACACGAACCATTGAAGGTTAGACGTAGCATTGCAAACGAACTGAATCGAATTGAATTCAAACAAGGGTATTCGAGCTCGTTTAACTTGTTTACTCGCTTGAATTCGAATAAAACTTGAAGATCCTTGCTCGAACTTGATTTGTTAATCATTAATGTTTGAATTTGACTTGAGCTCGACTAAAAATAAACGAATGACTCGAGCTTGAGTAGCTTAAGTAGTCGAACTTGATTTTTTATTTTAAAATTTTTAATCTTAACTTTTGATTAATAAAAAAGTTTAAAATTTTACAAAAAAAATTCAAACCATTTAACTATTCAACCAAATAATTTTGATTCAAATTTCTTATGGTATAATTTTTATTTTTTTATTTTTATAAAAATAACTTATAAATTAAAATAATAATACACAAGATAAATGTAATAAACTAAACTATTTAATATATATATAGATAATATAATAAATCAATAGTTTTAGTTGTATGATATATTATTATATAAATTATCTTATACACATTTTTGGAACATATCTATATTAAATAAGATAAATTATAAATAAATTAATAATATATAATTAAGTACATAATATAACTAACATGTAATATATATAACAAATACATATATAAAACATATTATGAACTTCAAAATAAGCTTAAACGAGTCAAGCTGGGCTTATATGAGTTTTGTTCATGAGTCTAAACCGAGTCGAGTTGAGTTTATATGAGTTTTGCTTGTTTAATATTCAAACCTATATTAGTGTTTACGAACATCTTCTTTATTAAATGAACTGAGTTCAAACTGAGTGAGCTGAGCTTGAGCTGTTTAAGAGCTACTCTGTTCATTTGTAACTCTAGTTAGAAGAGTAATGCTATATATAGTCGTGGAGTGTGTAAGTGTGATGTAATCGTCTTGACAAATATTGAAGTATACTAATAAAAAATTATTATTTTTTATGTATTTCGTATTTATTCACTTTTTTAAAATGATCGCGTAGCACTTGCACTCTTACGATTGCAACTATCATTTTTCTTGACCCAAGCCAAAGCAAGATGCTAATCATTTTTGTGAAATTCTTGACCCAAGCCAAAGCAAGATGCCAAACATTTTTTACATGGTTTGTGACTCGACAAATGCCAAATAGGAAGTTCACTTGAGCGAAGCTCAGGCAGATAGTTTACTCAACACTCGCTCGGGCGAACATCAGATAGAGAGTTTGCTTTAAACTTGCTTGAATCTTACTCAAGCGAATAATGCAGTAATTATAAAAGTAGGGTTTCCACCGTACAACTATATATATGTTTATTGTGAACAGTATGGCTAGTTCTAAGCATTGTAATTTTGCCCCACAGAGTACTTTAATATTCCAAAAGATAATAAAATCCTCTGCAGCTCCGTGAATATAGGCACTTTACCGAACTATGTAAATCTGTGTCATGTAATTGATTTCTTATTCTATTCTATTTTACTTTTCTGCCATCGTTTTACAACATAAGTCTCATCCTGTGGCTTCATCCTCATAAAAGATCCTCATCAAGGACGGTTAAAATATAAAATATAGAAAAATGAGTTGAATACTCCATAAATAACACATCATATAGTAAATATTTTATAAAAATAGGGTTTTTTTGGAAAACACGCACACTCATAGTTACATATGTAGATAACATGAATATAAACTGTACATGAAAATAAACTGTACATGAAATGCCTTTAACTTGTCTTTCATTTGTCCTCATTGGTCGATACCCACTGTTGACCCCGTGAGTTAGTGTTAGCGAATATTGAAGATTTTGATTCTGCCTGTGGCCATGGGTTGAGAATTCATACACAAGGAAGACAACACTAGATGCACTATCAATGTGTACATCGTAGCAATGCAATATGCCCCTTAACCTCACAACACTGTCTTCATTGTCATAACATAGGCCATTATGTATCTTAATAGTCATACCTCATCAGAATCATACATATATACTTTCTTCTCATAACTTGCCTTATCATACCTTATCCTATCGTATATAAAATAAAATTGCAACTTTTCGTAAAATCTCGTGATACATGTTTCTTCATATAAGATCATGACCTTTCATAAAATATTTTGATATACAACTCTTCACACAAAGTCATAAATTTTGATAAATATCTTAATGTATAACTCTTCACATAAAATCATGACTTTTCATAAATATTTTGATGCATGAGTCCTCACATAAAATCACGACTTTTCATAAAATATTTTAATGAACACATCATGCAACTAACACGAACTTATGAATAAAATTAGAGTATTGTCACCTAATTTAGTAATAAACATGCACTTTCTATTTAAAGCCCAAAATGCTTAAATAACCTATTTTCCATAAAGCCTAAAATCATTACAATCCTAAAATATCATCAACCCCAAATAATTACACGATTAAATCCTAAAATTATTTCCACATCCAAACCTCTATTTTCTCTTTATTTTTTCCAAAAAGTATTGGTAGGAAAATTTTTGTAATTTAGCTTAAAACACCTCATGCGTTATATGCTTACAAGTACTAGATTTTAGACATTTGAAGGAAGGAAATGACCTTACTTTGAGAGACATTGGGTGCTGGAGCTATGGTTGTGTGCTTCTGGCAAGGATATGTCACGGACTCCCTTCACACAATCAAGAACAAATGGAAAATAGAATGCAAGAAACTTAGACAAATGAAGAAGAAACAAGGAATTAGAGTCTTATTATTGGAAGAGATTTTCGAGGAATCTCCAACCTCCGACTCACCTCATTTCTTAACAAGTTTGAACAACATATAAGTTTCTAGTTGTCAGTCTTTTATACAACTGAAATGATAATTAACAAAACACAATATTTTATTACAATTCAAGTCAATACGCAGCGTTTCCTCATACTCTATCAGTTGTGCTTCTTCGCTTTCGCACCACAAAATGCATCGCATCACTTAATCCTAATACACCCCATTTCACTCTTTAGTATGTTAATATTGTTGCCCCCCAAAACACACCATTTTGACCTTCAGTCTATTAATATTGTTGTCTTTCCACAAGCACTTAGATTCCTCCCAGACTTTCCCCTTACAATCCCTTCTCCTTTAAGGCCCTTGAAGTCAAGACCATTTACAATTCTCTCTCCATTAAAGGACCTTGCCCACAAGGTGTGGGTAAAGGTTGCCTAGCTTCCATAGAGATTCCCAAAAATTTTCCTATGTTGGTACTCCCAACCATTTCACAAGAAACTCAGTTGCAACATGCTTTCCAACTTTCCTCTTCCTCCTGTCTAATATAGATTCATGTTTAGGTTGAATTTGCCCTTATGGATCCAGAAGAGGTGATGTAGGTAGTGGAGTGATGTGCTGTTCGAACATTTTCTTCAAACACAACACTTAAAAAACAGGATGAATGTTGGAAATGGATGGTAGGTTCAATTTGTAGGCCACTGTGCCTATTTTTGTGACCACTTGAAAAGGATAATAGAACCTTGGAGTGAGCTTCAAGTTATGGTGCATTGAAACTGTCTTTTGTCTACAGGGTTGGAGTCTAAAATATACCCAAACTCCTACCTCAAAGCTCCTTGCAATCCTTTTCCTGTCTGCAAACATTTTCATTCTCTGCTAGGCCTTGTGCAAGTTCTCTTTTAATAGTGCCAAAGGCTACTCCCTTGACCTCAATTGCCAATCCAATGCAGCACTAGAAGTAGTCCCTAGAATGTAAGTAAGCAACTTAGGTAGAGGATAACCATAAAAGGAGAAACCCCAATTGAGGAGTGACATGTGGTATTGTAACACCATTCTGCCAAAGGATTCTACAGGCTCCACTCCTTTGGGTTGTTATTGTTGTAGCATCTCAGATGCCCCTTCAAACATTTTGTTTATTGCCTCAATCTATCCATTAGACTGAGGGTGATAAGCAGAACTAAAATTCAATGAAGTTCCTTGTAAATGAAAACTCCTTCTAAAAGGAATTGGTGAATATTGCATCCCTATTTGAAACAATGGATTTGGGCATTCCCCATATAGCTTAAAGAATCCAGAAAAAAAATATCTGAGCCACTTTACTAGCTGTATAAGGATGTGAAAAAGGAAAAAATGAGCAAATTATATAAATCTATCCACCACTATGGATATCACACTCAACCCATTCAAGAGAGGTAGGCCTTCAATAAAGTCCATGGAGAGCTGGGAACTATCAATGGCTGTGGTAATCTAGCTAGATGAAGGCTTTCCTACTTATTAGCTTGGCACACATCACACTCCTTGACAAGCTTCTAAACATCCTTGTGCATCCCCTCCCAATAGAAATCTAACTTGGTCTTCTGCAGTGTTTTATAATAGCCCACATGCCTTGCCTATGAACTATGGTGTATATTATGTTGTAGTATTCTAACCTTGAATGGTGAAGTAGGAACCACAACTAGCTCTCCATTTTCCTCAACAATAGACCCTTCTACACCAAGTAATGCTTTGGACCACCTAGACATTACTAGAGCTGGGAATAAATGTCATTTAGTTTGGGAGACAGCTGATAGCATCGGTTCCTCTATCCACAATGGAGTTGGTAAAGAGATGAGAGCCATGTAGTTGTGTAACATCCCGCCCCTTCTTTTTCTCATAGTTTTGAGCCTCATTCTACGTGCCAAGCCTCGATGGCATATTTCAAAAAATATCAAATGATTTTTAAAGTAAGCTCATGATTTTAAAACTTACAAATATTTTAAATGTCTTGGAAATATTTATATAGAATATTTTCAATGCTATTGGACTAACCTTGATTTTAAATAACACAATTATAATATTTTTGAAAAGCTTAAAAAATATTATAATAGTGGAAAATTATTTAATTTAAATGATTTCAGTCATTTAAAAATATTACGAGATTTAAATTATGTTGAAAACTCTAAATTAATTTAAATGGTTTTATTCTCTTCAAGTAAATAATAAGACTTCATCATTTTAATTAATGATGAATGAATATTATTTTATGAACTTTAGTTTATAAAATAATATTCCTCTTAGTATTTTAAATTAAATAAATGTTTACGCATTTTCGAATCAATATTTAAATTCACCGTTAGATCATTTTGAAGATTCTAAGATGAAGGGCTTGGATTAAATACCCAAGCCCCACCCTTTTTCCCTCATTTCCTCTTTCCCTCTCCCTCTTCTCTCCCTCTCTACCCGCCTGACGGAAACACCACCTCCCTTGGCCGAATCTCCTATAGCCCAGCCCGGCACCGTCGTGCGCTGCCTAGCCTCACCTCAGCCACCAGCAGATTCCTTCCCCGCCAGTGAGTCCAACCCCACCAACGGTGTGCTCCACGCTGCCCTCTCTCTCCTCCTATGCCAGCCCAACCAAAATGGGTTTCAAAACCCATTCTTCTTCCTAGCACCACTGTACACAGCCAACAGGGCCTCTAAGCACCTCCACCAGCACCACCACCTTACCAGCTCCACCTCCATAGCCTCCTATCCCCCACGGTCCCTTCCTCCACCCACCCATACATGATCCTTAGCCACCCATGACCTCCCCTAGCTATTCCCCTGCGTATAGAAAGTCCCCACCTCTCTCACTCTCACCCACTCTCTCACAGGTCTTCCATGACCCACAGCATAAATCCACCGCCTCTAGCCATTGTGTCGCCACTCCAACACCACCATGCCCCTCCACGGAACCTCCTAAGTCCTCCATGGCTAGCCATGGTCCCCAACCTTGAAACTCATGGATTTCCATGCTTTGAGACCCACAGCCCAAACTCCTTCACAAGCCGCTATGCCTCCACCTTGTGTTTACCTTGGCACCACCATGAGGTCACCCCTCTAGGACCATATGACCAAACCCTTCTCCACTCAAATCCACTCATGTAGCTGCCTCTAATAGCCCAAATAGCCATTGTAAGTGGTGCTAACTGCCATGTACGAATCTTTCGATGCCATTGGCCATGCCGAACAACGAGCAACGCACAGGTTAATCTCGATGATGGTATAACCCTTTCACACTTATTAATTATGTTAGATGTTAGTTGATAGGTTGTGGACTGTGCTATTAGCATTTGTGAAGAGAAGTGTGGTTATGTAGTGAAGTGTTGGATGTAATTGTGTAGTATGCTGCGAAGTATTGTGGATTGTGATGTGAAGTATGAGTCATAGTTGTGATGCACCGCAGTGTGTGAATGGAGTACGTGTGGAGTGTACTCCATGAAGTGAAGCAATAAACAGCGTGGCGTGTTGCAAAGAAAATGATGGTTGCGTAATCGAGGAGTATAGAGTATGTGGTGTAGTGTCGGGAACTGTCGAATAGTATCCCGAAGTAGTTTTGACGTAACCCTATCATAGTGACGGGTGTCACAATGTAGCTTGAGGTTATTCTCGAGCTATGCAACAAGACTGAGGTGTAGAATGAATGGATCTTGTCGCGTAAGTGTTGGGATGAAGCAGGAAGGTCCTACTGACCGGGTTTGAGTAGAAGTTGGTATCAGAGTATGAAGTATGTTTAAACAAGCGGGCGTTCAATGAACTATAAGTTGATCTTTAGTGATAAAGGGTAAGGTACATGTGCATCTGGTGAGATACGTGTACTGAACGGATTTACCATATATAATGAGTAATCTGTCCTAACCATGGTTACACGATATTTAAGCCTCAGAGTTGGCTTAAAGTCATGTGAGATGTATGGATGGGAATGATGATTGAGTATGGGCTAGAATACATGAAGGTAGTAATGGGTATGTTGTCTAAGATTGGGATGCGTGATTTAGTTGGTTTGAATCATGTCTCGGAATGTAGTTAATAGGAGAGTGAGACGAAGGTCTTAGTGTCTTAACCTTAAGGTAAATCATGGAGGTTCACTTTAAATGATAAGACCTCGAAGTAGAGTGCTGAATTTGGTAAAGCTGACCCAAGTGGGTCCCAGAAAGAGGAAACATGATAAGGAAGACATAAAAAATAGAGGTAGTGACTGGAAATGGACCCCGAAGGTTTTAGCATAGTAAATAGCATGTAAGAACATAGGGATAGATTGAGAGTGTTCCAAGTGAAGTATAGTTCTATTTCTAGTATAGTTGCTTATATACTAGATAGAGAATGATGTTGAGCTTATGTGTATGCACGTAGGTTGCCATTTGACACCCACATGAATGGACAGCATGAAATGAGTATGGCATGGAGTCCAAGTAAGTATTACGTTCATACTATTCTAGAATTTTCTAAATAAATGAAAATGAAAAAGAAATGCTTTTACTTTATGGTGCTTTATGAAATGAGATGAACAACGTTTTAAGAAAAGATGCTAAGTATAAGTATGTAATGACCCTCCTTGGCAGCCCCTTTTTATGCACCCAAAGTATTAAGTGTATGCATGTAAATCGATGTTATACGTGGTTAGTACTGGATGTATTTTCATGAAACAAAATGCAAGGCTGACGCCTCATACTTTAAGCAATGCTTTAAAGGACACGAAGAAAGCGTTTTAAAATGTCCCTACGAAAGAAGATGCTTTAAGGATGCCATGAACTGATGTTTTAAATGATACCATAAAAGATGATGTTTAAGCTCATGCTTTTAAATGACTTTAACGAATGAAAGGACTGAAAGAACTGAAAATGACTGAAAGGACTGAAATGAATGAAATGACTGAATGTTTAATGTATGAAAATAAATAATGGTCATGACTGAATGAATGATGGTACTGAAGGACTAGACTGGACAGATTGCAATGCTGGGTAGGTAGTACTGGTAGTGCACCCAATGTTGCTCCCTAACAGAATGGATTTCTAACCCTTGACCATGGGTAGAATCAAGGTCCAAAAGACCGCTAACTCTCACACACTGGACTTAACAGTGTGCAATGGCCAATGAAAATGATAAAAAAGAATGTATATATGCTAGGACTTTTTAAGAAATGAAGGCAGTAAGGCGTGAGGAACTATTTTATGAAAGAAAACCCTTTTTAAAGAAAAATCCCACCTTGTAATTTTTTAAACAAATGAATGTTTATGTATGGTATGTATGAAATGTTGAATGCAATACTAAAAATCTATGTTATTATATTTTAACTGTATGGAGTAATGCTTATGAGTCATCGACTTATTTTAGTTTTATGTGTGACTTCCTAGGGATAAGATGAGCATAACGCATCAGGACGGACACGGCCCAAAGGGAAGAGCATGGAAGCCTAGGCATAACATTTTGTATGAGAGATTTTAATTATAAAATTTAATATTTTCGGCTGTAACCCTTTAAATTAAGAAACACGTTTTATTTATAAACATGGAGTCTTTTGTATCCTAGCATGGAAGGAAAAGAAATTTCAAAACGAACGGTAATTCCTATCTCTTTTCATAAAATTATTTTCTAAAGGACCTACCACAAGGATAGGCATTACATAGTGGTATTAGAGAGAAACTTCTTACATGAAAGAAAAATTTTGAAAAGAGAACTGAAGGAAGAAGGAAAAACCTAGATGTCTTCCCAAGGCATGTCTCGTCCTGCAGTAAGTATAAAAAATATTTTCTTTTAAATGATATAGTATTTTACAAGTATAACATAGCTAATGTATGCAATGTCAGAATGGCACCTACTAGGAAAGGTCATGTTAAGTGCATGTCATGAAGGAATGAATAGAGAATGAACGTTGCTAGAAAGGGGAGGAATGAATGATGAAAGGCTAGGAACACATAGAAGTAATCACATGTCATGAAAGGAGTAGACTAGAAATGCTACATGGATTGTGATAGTTAGGAAATGCATGAACAACCATGAGCTAAGTGAGGATCGAGATGGAAGATAAGACGGTGACTTCAAGCTTCTCTTCAAAGGATCTTAGTATGGGTAGTGTGAGTGCTACCCGATGGATGAGGTTAAGTGCCTTGAGTCGATTCCAGACCTATTGATGGATGAGCGACAAGATGTGAGAAAGGAGCTTCCTCCCAGGAATGACGATGATGCGCTACATGCACGAAATTGTGAGGATGACATAAGGGTCTATTTAAACAGGTTCGTAGTAAGGTTAAGCAAATTCTAATCTTAAGCCAAATCTGAGGATGAAATTTATTTAAGGAGGGGAGAATGTAACATCCCACCCCTTCTTTCTCTCATAGTTATGAGCCTCATTTTGCGTGCCGAGCTTTGATGGTGTGTTTCAAAAGATATCCAGTGATTTTTAAAGTAAGTCCAGTATTTTAAAGCTTATGAATATTTTAAATGTTCTTGAAATATTTATATAAAATATTTCCAATGTTATTGGACAAAGATTGATTTTAAATAACACAATCATAATATTTTTGAAAAGCTCCAAAAATTTTATAATTTTAGAAAATTATTTAATTTAAATGATTTCAGTCATTTAAAAATATTACGAGTTTTAAATTATATTGAAACTTCTAAATTAATTTAAATGGTTTTATTCTCTTCAAGTAATTAATAAGATTTCATCATTTTAATTAATGATGAAGGAATATTATTTTATGAAATTTAATTTATAAAATAATATTCTATTTTAATTCCTCTTAGTGTTTTAAATTAAATAAGTGATTAAGTATTTTCAAATCAGTATTTAAGCTTACAGTTAAATCGTTTTGAAGATCCCAAGATGAAAAGCCTAGATTAAATACTCAAGCCCCACCCTTTTTCTCTCATTTCCTCTTTCCCTCTCTCTCTCCTCTCCCTATCTCATAGCCAGATGGAAACACCCCATCCCTTGGTCGAATCTCCTTCAGCCAAGCCTAGCGTTGCTGTGTGCCGCCCAGTCTCACCTCCACCATCGGCAGCTTCCTTTGCCACCGAAGAGTCCTACCCGACCAACGATGTGCTCCACGCAGCCCTCTCTCTCCTCCTAAGGCAGCCCAACCAAAATGGGTTTCAAAATCCATTCTTCTTCCTAGCACTGCTGTACGCGGCCAACAAGGCCTCCGAGCACCTCCACCAACACGACCACCTCACCAGAGCGTGTGGTGTAGTGTCGGGAACTATGGAATAGTGTTCTGAAGTAGTTTTGACCTAACCTCGTCATAGTGACGAATGTCACGATGTAGCTTGAGGTTAGTCTAGAGCTACGCAACAAGACTAAGGTGTAGAATGAATGGGTCTTGTCACGTAAGTGTTGAGATGAACTTGTAAAGGGTCGAGAAGTAGGAACGTCCTGCTGACCGAGTTTGAGTAGAAGTTGGTATTGGAGTATGGAGCTTGTTTATATAAGTGAGCGTTCAACGAACTATAAGTTGATCTTAGGTGATAAAAGGTAAGGTACATGTACATCTGGTGAGACACGTATACTGGACAGATTACCATATATAATGGGTCATCTATATTAAGCATGGTTACATGATGTTTAAACCTTAGAGTTGGCTTAAAGTCATGTGCCATGTATGGATGAGAATGAGGATTAAGTATGGGCTAGTATACATGAAGGTAGTAATGGGTATGTTGTCTAGGATTGGAATGTTTGATTTAGTTGGTCTGAGTCATGCCTCAGAATGTGGTTAATAGGAGAGTGAGACGAAAGCTTTAGTATCTTAACCCTAAGGTGAATCATGGAGGTTCACTTTAAAGGATAAGACCTCGAAGTAGAACGCTGAATTTGAAAAAGGTGACTCAAATAGGTCATAGAAAGAGGAAACGTGATAAGAAAGACCTAGAAGATGGAGATAGTGATTGTAAATGGACTCCAAAGGTTTTAGCATAGTAAATGGCACGTAAGAACATAGGAGTAGACTGAGAGTGTTCCAAGTGAAGTGTAATTTTATTTCTAATATAGTTGCTTATGTACTAGATAGAGCATGACGTTGATGTTATGTGTATACATGTAGGTTGCTATTTGACATGCACATTCCATAAATAAGTATGACATGGAGTCCAAGTAAGTATTACGTTCATACTCTTCTAGAGTTTTCTAAATAAATGAAAATGAAATGCTTTTACTTTATGGTGCTTTACGAAATGACACGAACAGCGTTTTAAGAAAAGATGATAAGTATAAGTATGTAACGACCCTCCTTGGAAGCCCCTTTTTATGCACCCAAAGTATTAAGTGTATGCATGTGAATGAATGTTATACGTGGTAAGTACTGGATGTATTTTAACAAAATGAAATGTGAGGCTGATGCCTCATGCTTTAAGCGATGCTTTAAAGGACACAAAGAAAGTGTTTTAAAATGCCCCTATGAAAGATGATGCTTTAAAGGATTCCATGAACTAATGTTTTAAATTATGCCCTGAAAGATTATGTTTAAGCTCATGCTTTTAAATGAATTTTACGAATGAACGGACTGAGAGGCTGAAAGGACTGAAATGAATGAAATGACTGAATGTTTAATGTATGAAAATAGGTAACGACCATGACTGAATGAATGATCATTCCAAAGGACTGGACTGGGCAGATTGCAATATTGGATAAGTAGTATTGGTAGTGCACCCAGTGCTGCACCCAGTGCTGCACCCTAACATAATAGATTCCTAACCAGTGGTTATGGGCTGAATCAAGGTCCAAAAGACTGCTAACCCTCACACATGGGGTGTAACCGTGTGCAATGACCAATGAAAGTGATAAGAAAGAATATATGCCTATTAAAAAAATTGTATATATGCTAAGACTCTTTAAGAAATGAAGGCAGCGAGGCGTGGGGAACTATTTTGCAAAAGAAAACTCTTTTTAAAGAAAATCCCTACCTCGTAACGTTTTAAACGAATGAATGTCTATGTATGGTATGTATAGAATGTTGAACATATGACTAAAAACCTATGTTGTTATATTTAAATTGTATGAAGTAATGCTTATGAAGTAATGTTGTTATATCTTGTCATAACTCAAGGACAAGATGAGCATGACACATCAGGACAGACACGGCCCAAGGGGAAAAGCACAGAAGTCTAGGCATAACATTTTATATGGGAGACTTTAATTATAAAATTTAATTTTTTTGACTGTAACCCTTTAAATTAAGAAACACGTTTTATTTATAAATATTGAGTCTTTTGTATCCTAGCATGGAAGAAAAAGAAATTTCAAAACGAATGGTAATTCTCATCTATTTTCATAAAATCATTTTCTAAAGGACCCATTATAAGGACGGACATTAAAAGCTGTTTCTTCCTCAGCCTTCCTTGAAAGTGCATCTACAACTTTATTATCCTTTCACTTTTTATAGTCAATGGTAAAGTCATAACCCATCAACTTCAATAACCATTTCTGTTGGGCCTCAGTACGCACCTTTTGCTCCAATAAGTACTTTTGAGCCTGTTGATCAATCTTCATTTTAAAGGACTACCCTAGCGAACATGGTCTCCACTTATTGACTGCAAACAACTAGGCCAACAACTCCTTTTCATATGTGGATAATAGTAAAGCCTTTCCCTTCAAAGCCTTGCTGTAAAAACCAATGGGCTGGCCCTCCTGCATAAGCACAGCCCCCAAGCCTACCCCAGAAGAATTACATTCAATTGTGATGCTTTTAGAAAAATAGGTAAAGGCTTTGGTTGCCTCTTGAGTGATAGCTTTTAGAAAAAAGCTATCACTCAACCTTAAGACATCAGGTTGAGTGATAGCTTTTTTCAACTAGATAAAGGCTTTGGTTGCCTCTTTAGTCCACACAAATGGGTTTTTTTTTTCAACAACACAGTCAATGGAGTTGCTATAGATCGATAGTGTCTTATGAATTTTCTATAATAACCCAAGAGGCCCATAAATCCTCTCGATGCTGTCAAAGATGTGGGTATAGGCAACTCCACCGTTGAGGTAATTTTGGATGAGTCAGCCTTCACTCCAATGCTAGAAATGACATGGCCGAAGTAATCAATCTCCTTAACCCCAAATCTACACATAGGGCATGTTTAGATACATAGAATATTTCAATATATTTGTAAATAGCAGTGAAATGATTTGAGTTAAAATATTTTATTGGTTTTAGAAAAGGATAGTGTGACGTCCCCAAACTCCACTTGGGATTTAACAGAACTTGAAGCGTTGGTACATGCAACACAAGATTATATAACCCCTTTCATGACAGTTAAGAATATAATGCACCTAACATGCTTCTAACAATATGAAATAATCATAGCGGATAATTGCTTTTAGTAATACTTAATGTACCAGAATGCTAATCCAAAAACATAATCATATATATATATATATATATTCACAACTTCACAAGTCACATCATCGATCCAATTAGTCTGTAAACAAAATAACTTAGTACTAGAGTTGAAACTTCTTAGTTATAGATGAACATAAAACTAATCTAAGCGCCAAGCCACTCAGGCAGCTCAACTATCAACTTCCCAAAATAACAACCAAAAATTGGAGGATTTACTCCATAAGCTCACCAAGGCTCCTCCTCGACCTACTCAACATCATCCAATCTGGTATGGGTTGTTCTTCCATTGTCTGACACATCTCTACCATTCTGAGGGAAATGGAAGTTGGGACTACCATAGTGAGATTTATAAAATCTCCACAAGTAAAACTTATAGGTTACCAACAATATAAATAAGTATGCATGACAATAAACATAACATGTATGCTTCATGACATGGATTTGCACATGAATGACACAACTTGAAAATAACTTGACTTGAGATGGAAATAACATGACTTGACATGAACCTGACATGTTTGCTTGTGTAAACTAATTTCATGCATTCTAACCAAGAATAGGAGTACTCAGGCCTCTTGCACGCCTTCAAACTAGTACCATTTATATCATGGTAGATTATACTTGTTCAACGTAGTACCCAACGACACGTATGCCTTCACTATAGTACCATGCAGATTATATACTCCTTGATTATAATACAATTTAGCTTGATAAATGTTTCATGCTTGACTCAAAAATATTTCATGATAGACTCTTATGCTGTGACATGTGATAGATATTTATGATGGATGCTTATAATGATATGGCATGACATAACATTGTGAATATGACAATCATAACATCACTATAACATGTCATGGCATAACACTGTAATTATAACACTCATATAACTAAAATAACATGGAATGGAATAACATAGTAACCATAACAATCACATGACTAAAACAACATGGCATGTTTTAACATTGTAACCAAAACAATCCTATAACTAATATAAGATAGCATATAACATTAATATATGGTATGGTATGGCAAGACATACTATAAAAAATTAAAATAGGCATAAATGAACATGAGTATAATCAATGAAACCTTACCACCATACATATGTAAAAATACCAAAAGTAAGTTAGTAGCTAACTTACAGATTGTCACGTAAAACCAAGCGTAGCATAAAAAGAACAAAAGATGAAATGAGATACGTTCTAGGGTTAGAGTATCTCACTTAATCCTCATAAACATAAAACTTACAACTTAGGACCAAATTTGCAAAGTTACCCCTTAACTTTTGAAAAATTATAAATTTTCCCATAAACTTAAGGAAGTTGCAAATGGACTCCAAAACTTACCAACATTTACATTCCCCATGTAAATTTCATACTAAATCAAAATATGAACTTATAATTTTTAAAAACTAAACCTAGGGAGGAAAACCCCTCTTGGCCGATTCACTCCTAGGCTAAAAATCATGTTTTTGTTGCTACTTGGCCGTTTAACATACTAACATTCTTAAACTCAATCTAGCAACTCTAAAAAATCACATCCTTACTTCTAAAATCATGCTAAGACATAAATCATTTACTATACAAAACCTTAAACCCAACACTTCAAGGAAATGCCTAGAAGGTCAAGACTAGGTTAAATAAAACAAAACCTTGGTGGTTTTGATCTAGCACTTTCATATCAACTCCAAGGACTCCAAAAGTCCAAAAATAACACTTCTAACATGTTCATCAACAAAACAAGGTGATAGCATACTTGACTAACTTCACAAATCACAAAACACAACATATGACAATTCAGTTTGCATGAAAACATTGAAATCTAATCATGCATGCTTTTTAACTTGAAACATGGCAACTAGATCCTTGATTTTCATGCAACAAATCTTGAAATCACACAATAATATACCTCACATTGAAGTTATAACTTGACCTAAGCATCAAATATAGCATGTCATAGTAAATAACCCATCCAAACAACCATCAAACCTGAGAGCTTCCATATCATACTTAAAATCGAACTTGTGCATGTTCATCAACAATCGAACAAAGATCTATGTTTTAAATCTGTAAAACTCATTATTAATCCATATATATAAGCTTTAAGAACAATATTTTCATAAATAAAAACCATAGAATCAAGATCCTAAGGCTAAAATCACAACTTGGCCCAAGCAAAACCCATTTTGAACCAATCGGTTTCTACCACTTCAAAGATCATGAAAAACCATTTTGTAAAATCCTAACATACTTTAAATCAAACTACAACTTGTATAAAAATCATGTAAACACTTAATCAAACCAAGATCTACACAAATTGGCATCAAAATAACACAAAACTCCCAAGACTCATCAACAATCATCCAAGCCAAACCCTTGTAAAAAGGACCTTCAAGGTGAAGTTGACTTGTAAAAAGGAGAAGGAAAAGTTGATGGAAGTGAGGGCCTTGATGGGCTGCTAAGTGGGTGAAAAGGAGGGAACTTTTGGTCGCTTGTTTGACTTGCCAAAGGGGAACTATTTCTATTTGAAAGTGAGGTGGCATGGAAGGTGAAACGAGCTAGTTTTGGTGGGATTAAGGGAGGCTAACTGAATGGACTCCATTTGGGGTTTCAATCGGGGTTGGTTGGTGGTTCAAAACTAATTTCTCTTGGTTAAATGCAATTACCGAGGTGTAATAGAGTGAATGAGGGTGTAAGAGAGTGTACTTGAGTGATTGGTTGCTTGTGAAAGTGGTTTAAACCAAGTGGGAATCACATAATCGAACTGAGTGGCATTTAGGGTTTGGAAAACTTTGGGGTTCGGTTACCCTAAAGATTTAGGGTTTTGGTTTCCCTCATATTTTCAGGGTTTCATTAGGCTTGAAACCTCTTTTGGTTGGCCAAATAGTATTATGTTGGATGGAATAGTGAATGGTGTTAGAGACATGATGACAAGGCTTAATTCACACTCCATCACTTACACATTTGTACTTCTCTTGACAAGTGTCTAATAGCTTTCCATGTGGATGGCTAAGATTATGCCATTGTCCAAAAGAATTTTCTAATATCTAAGTGGATTTGGACATCCTATGTGGCAATTTGATAGCTATTTGAAACAGATGCCTTGCGGTGTTCTCTTGAAGGATTACAATTTGCCAAAAAAATTCGAAACTTTATATTGTACCATAAAATTTTACGAGTCTAATGGTGCAACTCCTTTTGTGAAATTATACTCCTAAGTGTCTTAATTAATAAAAAGCCAATCCCATTACCATAGAGGATTGGGATCCGAATATGTTAACAGACTAAAACCTAATCAATTGTTCGATTTGATAATACGATGTTTCTAAAGTCTAAAGAAATTCTTCCATCGTATTTCTTTTAGGTTGTTACAGATTGAGAAAAAGTTGGACAAAAATATTATAAAATTAAAAAATTATTTGAATATAGTTTTTTTTAGATTTGAAAAAGTAGTATTGTTTTGAAATGATTAGATAATGATTAGATGAAAAAAGTTAGAAATTTGAAATTAAAAGTGTTTTGTGTTTTAGTGATGTTTGGGTAGGAAATATCTGAGAATATATGATAATACTTTAGAATAGTTGTTTTGCCAAATGGACCTAGACATCATAGCATACAAACTATGTTGCCTCAATACCTCCAACATAGATCTGAGAGGCACCACATGCTTAGCAAGGTCTTGGCTATAAATCAGGATGCCATAAAAGAAGACTAATACAAATCTATTTAGGAAGAGTTCAAATGCATGAGTCATTAACCTTTGAAATGTAGCATGGGCATTAGTAAGGCCAAAATGCATTACTAAGAACTCATCGTAATCCTCATGACTTTTGAATGTTGTCTTTTGGATATCCTCTTCCTTCACATAGATTTGATGATAGCCTAACCTCAAGTCCAACTTGGAAAACACCTTTGCTCCAAACAACTCACCAAACAACCCATCAATGATAGGTATGGGAAATTTGTCTTTGATGGTTTCTCGATTTAATGTTCGGTAGTCCACACATTCTCTAGCTTCCATTTGCTTTTTTCACTAACAAAACTAATGAAGAAAAGGGAGCTAGACGTCACTACCCCAGACTTCAGCAAGTCTTAAACAATTTTCTCAATTTCTATTTTTTGGTAATGTGGATACCTATTGGGTTTGACTGACATAGGAGAAGTTTCCTCTTTCAATGTGATTTGTTGGTCAAAATTCTCATTGGAGGCAGCCCCACTGGCTTAGCAAAAACCTCTTGAAACTCATTAATAATTTCTGTTATTTCCTTATGAGGACTGACAGTCTATTTTACATGATCCACTACTACTACTTGAGATAACCAACCTTGCTTCATCACAAAAGAAGACTTCAAGCACTTTCAGCCAATCTGCAGTTCTACACTTTTAGTACCAAATCCCTATAGAGTACACTTTTCTACCCTACCACAAAACCCCAAGTAAAATGGCATAGCCCCCCGTTAGTCAACACGTGGAAATGAACTAAAATTTTGAGCCATAGATACTGATCACTTCTTAACATCTTCCCTTGCTCAACACCTTGTTACCATTAGCCACTCTTACTTGTAAACTGGAATCATTTTGTATTCTCAATTTAGCTACCTAAACCACTAGTGGATTCATGAACTTATGAGTGCTTCCTGAATCCATCAAAATCTCCATTGAACAAGCACCAATCCTCCTAAGAAATCTCATGGCCTTATTATTAGGAAACTGTGAGATAACATGGATGGATATCTCCAAATTTTCCTCATCTTCTCGTAGTCTCTCTTCTAAGTTAATAACCCCTTTATTTTCAACCACATTTTCTAGTCCTTCCACTCCTAAATCCTCAACTTGCAAGAGGTAAAAATTTGGGTTTTTACATACATGTGCTAGGTTTCATTTTTCTTCACAATGATAGCAAAGCCCCTTCTCTTCTCATCCACTTGTGAAGAAAAACTTTTCTTGACTGGAACATTGGGTTTCTGCCATTCTCCCTTGTCCACCTACATTAGAATATCCCTTCTCAACAAACCCTCCCCCACTTCTCCATGTTCTCCTAGATGACATTAAGTACATCTGGATCTTTGCTAATCCCAAAGTTGCATTAAGGTTGATAGGATTGAGCATTCGTATAGGTAAACAAATCGCATCCTTTAATCCACTCAACCTTAATGCAGCTTTTGGATTAGCAAAGATCCAATAGGAGGTTTGTGCCTTTCCAAAATACCCATCAATCTATTGGACAAACCTTTAAACTAAGCCTTTTACGCAGTAATAGAAAATGTTTGTTTAAGAAGAGTTAGAGCCTTTATAGGGTCATAACATGTTGTTGGCCTAAACCTCATCTATAGGGCCTTCACAAAAGAATCTCATCCATTGAAACTTTTGCAATCCACAACATCTGGGTACCATACCAATGCCTCGCCTTCCATATGGTAAGAGGTCATCAAAAGCCTCTAGTTGGAAAGTGTTTGATGGAGTTTAAAGTACTGGTTGGACTTATAATCCACCTAGAAAGATTACTTCCCCCAAAATAGGGAAAGTCCAATCTAACCCCCAAAAATGCACTACATCACTTAATCCTCAAACGCACCCCTTCAAAAATTGGATTTATATGTTGGTGGGGTTAATTCCAAATGGGTTCTATTGTTAAGACTGATACTTCGAATCTAAGTGTGTTTGTAGGCCAAGGTGGTGAGGGTGTGTAAAAAGGTTGTATAACCATTGGCAAGATTGCCAACTTACAGGATGAGTTCCTCTAGAAGAGTTTGTTGTCAGGTTTGGGCATCTTTCAAATCAACATTCTTAATTTTTAATGGAGTAATAGCCTCTAAGAGATGTGAAAATTGAGTCCCACCTGCCTTGGAAGCCAACCTAGCTCCAAATACCAAACTGTTATGTGTCTAACTTGATAAAGAATAATATTTTAGCACTTTGAGGGACCATACCTCCACACAATGCACTAAGGCAGTTAATTAAATGGTTCATATGCATTTCATTAAAATAATTGGAAGATTAAAGACAAGAATACCAACATAACCAAACATCCATTGTCTAACCATGTAACGCCCGTCCTTGTGATGGGTTCTTTAGAAAATGATTCTAAGAAAAATAGATGGTAGTGACGTTGGGCTACGGTGGAGAAGAGAAGAGAGAGGGACGTCGGGCTGGGAGAAAGGGAGAGAAGAGAGAAAGAAAAGAGAAAAGTGAGGGAGAAAGGCTAGAGACTTGGGTATTTAATCTAGATCATTTCTCTCAGGATCCTCAAAAGGATCTATCATGGAATTGAAATACTGATTTGAAAACTTGTAAGTGTTTTATTTAAAATAAAACATTGAGAGGAATTAAAATAGAATTAAAGTTTATAAAATAATATTCCTTCATCATTATTTAAAATGATGAAGTCTCATTAATTACTCGAAGAGAAGAAAATCATTTAAATTAATTTAGAGTTTTCAACATAAATTTAAATATCGTAATATTTTTAAATGACTAAAATATTTTAATTTAAATAATTTTTCACAATTATAATATTTTTAGAGCTTATCCAAATATTATAATTGTGTTATTTAAAAACAAGTTTAATCCAATAATACTGAAAATATCACATATAAATATTTCTAGAATATTTAAAATACTCGTAAGCTTTAAAATATTTATCTTGCTTTCAAATCCACTGGATATCTTTTAAAACACGCCATCGAGACTCGGCACGTAGATCGAAGCTCATAATTAAAGAAGAAAGAAAGAGTAGGTTATCACAAACCAGTACTCAATTATGTAACAGTCCGCTAGAAATTCAATGGTAAAATTTCTATAGAGTTTAAGAATCTCGAGAAAACTCCATAAGTTTTCACAAATCGACTAATCGCATACGTTTTAGTCTGTTAACATAGTTAGTGTTATCGTTCATTATGGTGTCAGAAATGCAATTTTAATTATTTGAGGTAGTTAGAAGTGTCAAAATACGTTATGGTCTGTGCCACTAGAGTCAGTTGATTATTTAGGATTTCATGGTGCAATAACCCATTTTCTTAATTTTCAAACGAAATGTCTGTTCAAAATTGTGAATTTATTTTTAGGAGTACTTCAAGGTTGAATTTTGGTAAACGATTTTCATGGTAAGTTAATATGAATATTTAGGATTTTTTAGTACTAATTTTATTATGCATTTCTTTGGAGTAAATAGTAATCTCGATAAGCGTATTAAGTATAGTGTTTTCAAAATCACAGTGTGGAATGTCCAAATTGAGTTAGAGAAGTTTTATTTGGACACCTGGCAAGATCTTAGCCACACATAGTGAAAGTATTAGACACTTGGTACAAAAAGGAACCATTAGATGGATTTGTGAAGGAACTCAAGGTGTGAGATCATGCCACCTAAGCAAAACTTTTTTTCATTTGATCAACCAGATTGAGTCAGATCAAAGAGGGTTTCAACCCTAGTGAAACCATAAATGGTTGGAATCCAATTGAAATCCCAAAAGCTTGGTTGAAACTGAAACCCTAAACGGTTTCCCCAAACCCTAAAGTTGGCCTTCAAACCCTCTTTGATCCAATTTCTAGTATTGTGTTTAATCACTTGATTAAATCACTTCCACATGCTATTAATTTTTTAAATTCTTGTTATGACATCATTATCCAACCTTCTAAACCTTGGAAATTTTTTTGGGCCAAGAAAAATTGGATTTGGGCTTGATAGCATCTCAAACCCTAACCAAACCCTCTTTAAACCCCAAATTGAAGCCTACTTGGTTAAGGCCCACGAATTTGGCCACCTTGGCAAGGCTTCTTGAAGAAGTTTCCTCCCTTACATTGCAGACCATTCACTGCCCTTGGCTGTACCCAATAGTGCCTTGATAAGATGGAGAAACCCACCCCATCAACCTCTATACCTCATAGCTTCTGCAGGCTGTCCTTGCCCCTCACTATTCTCCACTTTATGTCACATAGCCACCTCCAATCAAGGTCATTCCAGTCCATATCTTCCCCCTACAGAATCCTTGAGTCGTGCAAGACACACTTCCTTCCCTTTCACCACTTCTTCACCCGTTCTTAGAAAGAAACCCAAAAGAGCTCTCTCGGGCAGATTTCTGGATTCTTTTTCGTGGTGCATTTCGACCCTTTGTAAGTATTTTTACATGATGACTCCTTCATAACAGTTGTACGTATTTGAGTCTAGTTTTCATATATATATATATATATATATATATATTATTCATATCATTCCATGATAATTTGGTTAGTCGAAAGTATTTTTAATCATGGAAAGGTCATTCTGGGCGTGAAACTAGAGAGTACGTTATGTTTTGGAATTTTTGACCAAGCTAATGGACATATCTTGGTCCGAAACTTTTATGGAGTGTTTTTAGCATATTTTTAAGAGTGTTCATTGAATTTTTGTTGCATGAATAAAGCTTTTGATTATATATTTTCTTAGATCTAGAAACTTGAAAACTAGAAGTGGAAAAATAGTTTTTATTTGGAGAAAGTTTGAATATTTCGTGGTTTGATCTTATTCTAATGGCTTTGATATTTTTATAAGATGATCCTAATGCTCTTATTTTCATGTTAGGATGTTTGAAGATATTTAGCATTAGTTTCAAAGATATGATTTTTCTATGCAAGAGAATTTCGGTTAGGCCTAAGATTTGATGTTTTTGGGTTAGATCCATGTTTTATTGAGTTTTAGCCATGTGATCTTAAGTTTGATGGTTGGATATTCTTTAGGACACATTTTAAAACCAAGTGATGCTTTATTTCAAAGATCTCACCTTCTTAAGCCATTGATCAAGAGATTTATCAAAACTAGTTGAGGAAAAAGTTTCTGTTTTTGGACTAAGTGTAAAACCAAAAACTCCAAGTGTTATTTTGTGACTTTGGTGACTTTATTTTGATGATTTCAAGCATGGTTGATATTAGGATGATGTTATGAATATGTTAGAAGTAAGATTTGATTGTTTTGGAATTCTTGGAGATGTTTTGATTTAGGATCAAAACTTGTGACTCAAGTGTTTGGATCTTTTTACAAAAAGTTTGGTGTTGATTATTAGTTTTTTCTAAATGGATATTTTAAGTATGGTTTTAAACTTAGGATAGGAAGATCCTTGTTGCAGAATTTTGGGTTAAGCATGAGTTTTGAAGTTGAAAGGAATTGCAACAAAAATCAAGAGAAATGACCTATGGATGCTTTGGCCATAGTGTGTTTTCCATAGTTGTAATTTGTTTTAAAATTTTCTGACTTGATATTTGAGTTTAAGACAAAATTTACATGAGGAATGTAAATTTTAAAAAATTTTGGAGTTAGGATGTGAAATCCCTAAGTTAGGGGTAAATGGTCATTTTTCTACATGTAAAGGGTCAAATGGTAACTTACTCTAAGTTGTCTCTTTTACACATTTATAATTGTTAGTAATTAAATTTCTAGTTTTTAGAATATCCTCTTGCAGTTCCTCTTATTTCACGCTTTATTTTCTTTAAACGTGACAAACGAAGTAAGTTAACTCTTAACTTACTATCATTTTTTTGTGTATGTGTAATGGGTAAGGAAAATTATAGTTTATGTTTGTATGTTGTTATATATGCCATGCCATGCCATGTCATCATATGTTTATCTGTTATATGAATTATTCTGTCATGAAATACTTATTTGTTACACAATATATTCTGTCACATGTTATGCCACGTTATGAACTATTGTCTGTTACATGCTATACCATGTTATGAAATGTTTTTTGTTATGTTAATGTCTCAAAGTACGTCATGTCTGTCATCTTACGTTCATGTCATGTTACGCTACTTCAGGACTTCTGTCCTTTTGTATTCATATCCGTTCTGGTCTTGAATACAGTTTGTGTATCTCAAGAATAGTCATGTTAAGTTATTCATGTCAATCACGACCCTAAGTATTAGGATGAGATAATTTCCTAGTGGAACTCCTTTGTTTACGCTGGAGTGGCTAAATAGGTGTGAAATTTCCTAGGTTAACGAAATACAGTCAAGAGGTTGCGAATGGGGCCTAACTAGCTGGTCACCGGAGCCATATTTTATTTTTATGTGTGTTCACAGCAAATGTGGCACAAACAATTTATGAGAACACAACAACTACGGAGCATGAAGTATGGGGCCACAACAACTGTGGAGCATACACTACGTGAGACACAACAATTGTGACACGTAGAATATGTGGGGCCATAACAACTGTGGAGTACGTATGAACGCACTCACAGCTGGTGTAGATACCTGTATTATGATGCGGTAATCGATAGGGACACATGGCTCAAGGCGACCCGTGTAGTACCCATATGGTCACTTTATTAATTAAGTCTATTGAATAAAATTCTAAGTTCATGTATTTCACATTCTAGTCATGTTTCACGTTATGTTATGTTCAAGTTTACGTTCATGTCAAACTTCAAGTTCACATCCATGTTATGTTTCAAGTTCACGTCCATATTATGATTTAAGTTCATGTCATGTCAAGCTAAGTTTCCGTTTCAATTTAATTATGTTAGCTCATGCCATGTTATGTCATGTCATATTATGGTTATTATTTTATGCCATGTTATGTCAAGTTATGTTATATTTACTTTCGACTTTGATGGTGCATTCATACCTTTATTTCTATGCATGCATCATTAACCTGTGTGAAAGTTTCATGTTAACTTACTGAGATTTGTAATCAAATCTCACAGTGGTAGTCCCAACTATCATTCCCCCTGAATGGTAGGCGATATGTTAGGTTCAAAACAGGGAGCAGACATTGATAGGCTGGAGGAGGTTGACTAGATGCCGTAGACGCGATGTGGAGCTTTCAGCTTCTATAGTTAGTTTTTTTTGGATAGTATTCTAGCCTCGTTAATTGAGTTATGCGAGTTATTCAACGAACTGGTTCAGTAGTGTATTTTGGTACTGTAAATATGGAGTCGAGTCTCCCATGTTTTGAGATTACAGTATTCTGAGACCCGTACTGTAATCGTGGATATTTATTTTGTTAAGTATGCATGGATTATGCTTTAATTATTTGGGATGTTATAAATTTGGTGCATAGTATTCAAAAAAAAAACTATCCATTGCGAATATTGCATAATGCTAGATGCAGGTTAGGAACATTGCATCATATATGTCATGAACGGGGGCATGTAACCTTGTGTTGCATCTCTTGACACTTCAGATGCCCGTCCGATCCCAAATGAAAATCTGGGGGAGTCACAAATTACTTAACCCACTAAACTGGAAATAAAATAACAGACAAGTAAAATAACAAGTATAACATACTTCGTGGACAACTAAGCGCATCCTTAAAGACCAGGGCAAAATACCACTACCACAAATGTTTATAACTCACTAAATAATACATGGACCATAAAGCATAAGCATGCACTAAAGGGTTGATCAAGTCAGACAACCCTTGGACATCTTGCTTCTGAAACCACTTTAAACAAGGGAGGCCCTATGTGTTGTCCCTTAAGCCCATGAGATAATTTGAACGATCCAAATGGCTCCTCTTGTGTGATGGACATGACAAAGTCCCCCCTTCAAGAACCTTATCCACAAGGTTCCCAAATGTTTCCCTAAATCTAGCCAAGTCCTCCCAAGATGCTTCTTCCTTACTCATGTCAACCCATTAAACTAGGACTTCTATGACCGCTCAGTTGCCATGACGTTTGGGTCGGTGCTGCTAGATCTTTTTAGGGGTAGTGTGTATCAAACTGTCAGTGTTCATTTGAGGGAGTTGAGGCTAAGGAAAGGCTGCAGTGCCGACGCATTTCTTGAGGCAAGAAATGTGAAAAATCAGGTGTCTCTTGATCTCCAGTGGTAAGATGAGATGGTATGCTGCATTACCCACCTTAGCTTCAATTTGAAATGGGCCAAAAAATCAAGGGGCCAATTGCCTTCTAAGAGTTTTCGATAGGGCTTCAAGCGTAGGCAAACCCATTCGCCTGGTTCAAAGTTCCGTTCTGTTCTCTTCAAATCCACAAATTGTTTCATTTGTTCTTATGATTCTTTGATATTATCCTTCTAAATCTTTAGTATTTCTTCTCTGGTTCAGAGGGGCATCCGATTGCTTGGATTTTAGTGGTGCCTAGTGTGTCTTGGATGAGGCATGGTGTGGAAAACCCATATAGGGCTTTGAATGGTGTTTTTCGTGCTAATGCATGCTCACTGGTATTGTACTAGTATTTGGCTAATAGTAGCCAATTGCTCCATTCTTTGGGCTTCTCATCGGTGGATTGCTGTAGGTAACCCTCCAAATTTTGGTTGACGGCCTGATTGTCCATCTATTTGTGGATGGTAGGTAGTGCTAAGATTCAATTGTGTCCCCTATAATCGAAATAATTTAGACCACAAACTAGAGGTGAAGATCACATTTTAGTCACTTACAAAGTTACAATGGATTTTGGCATCTCATGAAGTTTGACAATGCTAGTTAGAAAATGGGTGGCCACTGTGCTAGTTGTGTATGGGTGTTGGAGGGGAACAAAATGTGCAAAATTGGGTGAGGCAATCAACCATAACAAAGACAACACTTTTGCCCTGTGAGATTGGAAGCCCTTCCATAAAATCCATGTTAATGTTGTGCCATGATGCTTCAGGAATGGGAAGTGGCTAAAGAAGTCCCACAGGGTGTAAGTGTTTGACCTTTTTTTTCTGGCAAAGGTCACATTCTGAAATGTATTTCCGCACTAAGGATTTTAATCCAGGCTAGTAAACCTCTTTTTTTACTCTTGGTAGTGTTTTGTGATAGCCTGATTGCTGAGTTAATAAACTGTCATGCATTTGCTGCAAGGCCTTTTTAGGGGGATATTGTAGCAGTTTATTCTCCCTCTCCAATTTTACCATGTCAACTGTTTATATAGTGTTTTTATCTCCAAATATTTTCACATATAGCTTATATTTATGCAGTTGAGTGTTTACTTGAAGAATTGAATATTTAGAGCAAGAAATTGGCCTAAACTGTTGACTGCCCATATGTGATTAAACTACAATATACTTTCTATTTTTGTAGCTTGGGTTTGTTTTATGGTAGAAAATCAACTTCATTTCATTTCTCTCATTAGTTTCCTTTTTCCTTTGATCAATCCCCAATGTTAGAGTACCATTCAAAACAAACTATAGTATGTGAGCTCAACCTAATACACAATCAATTTTACCTAGCTCCTTCAGCAAATTGCTATGCATATGAATCTTAGATAGATTTATGTTTTAGGCAAATGTTTCACCACTCAAATTCTCTTTTCTTAAAGTTAGATG
The DNA here is from genome assembly GCF_018687715.1 of Carya illinoinensis. Taxonomy (NCBI): domain Eukaryota; kingdom Viridiplantae; phylum Streptophyta; class Magnoliopsida; order Fagales; family Juglandaceae; genus Carya; species Carya illinoinensis. The sequence continues at coordinate 39,150,058 of NC_056754.1, forward strand.
CTCCACCCTAGGTACTCTGTAAAGGCACCATCCAGCTACCATTTAAGTTTTAAGTAGACATAGAACATTCCAATTGTAGGTGGCAACAACATCTTTAGTTCCTTTCAATTTTTACTTCATGATCTGTCCCATCCATTCACCTTTTTAAGTTTCGCTTCCCTAAGCCTTGATTAACAGTTTTCCTCATGGTTCCTTATAGAAGCATTAACCAACCTCAATAAAAGTGTCATCAACAACTCTTCCTTAGTAAGTTCTTCTTTCCATTTCTTAAATTGAGTTGGATGTTACTGTTGGTGTGTATGAAGTTTGTAAAAACAAGTGGATGTTTTAGTGAACTATATGTTGATCTTAGTTGATAAATGGTGGGGTACATGCGTAAATTGGTGGTATACATGTAGTGGATATATTTACTATATGTAATGTGTAATCTATCTTATGCAGGAATGTGACGCCCCTAGATTTCACTTGCGATCAAACGGACTTTAAAGCATTAGGACATGCAACACAAGGTACCTGCCCCCATTCATGACAATTAATGATGCAATACACCTAGCATGCATCTAAAAATATGCAATATTCATAATGGATAATTTTTTTTCCCAAGCAATACTATGTACAAGAAGTAATATATCCCAAAACATAAACATGCTTCATAAAATTCACGTAATAACTAGTATCCAAAAGGTTACAGTACTTGTCTAACAGGTCTATAACATAAAGAGTATTAGAGATTGCACTCCATAACTACATTCTAAAAATAAAAACTATTGTACTAACTCACTGAGCCATTCACGTAGCTTAACTATGATATCTAGAAAATGGGGATTAGGCTCCATCAACTCTGTATCTACTCCACATTCTATTTGACCTCATCCAATCTCCCATGTGTGGGTTCTTCAGATCCTGACACATCGTCTACTATTCTAGGGGGATAGTTGGGACTACCAAGTGAGAATTGATTATAAATTTCAGCAAATTAATAGATAATTTAACATACAGGTTAAAAATGCATGCATGGAAATAAAGCATGAATACATACATGATCATAAATAAGCTTGACATGCTTGACATTTAACAAGACATGTATTGGCATGACTTGAGGTTATATGAGAATAATTGAACTTACATGAACTAAACATGATTGAACTTGAATTAAATGCGAACTAAATTGAGACTAAACATGAATTGAAGTGAATTAAACGTGGACTAAACTGAACTAGAAATTCTAGCTCGTGTAACTGAAATTATGCATTCTGATTTAGAAAATGGGAGTAATCAAGTAGCTCCTACACCTTCACCATGAGTATCCTTTTGTATTACGACAGATCATACTCATTCACCATATATGACTTAACCATAGTACCAGGCAACGCATATGCCTTGATCGTAGTACTAGGTAGATCATATATTCCTTGTCCGTAGTATAAATTAACTGATAACATGAACTTGAATTGAACATGAAATAACATTGCATGAAATTAAACATGAAACTGAAACTTAAAATTGACTTGACTAACATGAAAATATCATTTTCGAGACACACTTTATACTCGAGATATGAGGTGACATGAAATGAAAGGACAAATGACCTGAAGTAAGATAACTTGACATGTACATAAGATGAATGACATGATATAACATGAAATAGACAAACATTTCGTGACATGGCATAACATGTAACAAATAAACGTTTCATGACATGACATAACATGTAATAGACAAACATTTCTTTACTAACATGCTCAATGTAAAAAAGAGTTGAGCATAGAGAAGCTAGAGCTGAAATGTAGAAATGGCTGGAGAGGGAGGAAATAATGTGGAGGTAAAGATCTAAAGCACTCTAGTTGAAAGAAGTAGAGACAAATGCACATTTCTTTCACAATAAAGTTTCACAAAGAAAGAAGAAGAGGCTCAAGAATGCAAATAGTTTATGGATTTTGAATGAGGATAGGGACAAGATAATACTCAAGTATTTCAGTACTTTATTCAAAGCATTTGAAGAGGTTAGCCAGATGGATTTTTTTGGAGGGTTTGAGAGGTAGAGTAGATATTGAAATGAATGAGAACCTCTCAAAGAAGTTTAGTGCAGATGAAGTCTACTTGGCTCTCAAACAAATAAACCCCACCAAGGCACCTAGGCTTGATGGAATGACTCCAATCTTCTATAAAAAATTCTGGAGTGTAGTGGGAAAAGAAGTGACAAATGTTGTTCTAATGGCCCTTAATAATGATTAGTTTCTAGGGAAGATAAATCATACTTTCATCACTTTGATTCCAAAGAAGAAGCAGCCGGAGTTTATTTATGATTTCAAGTCCATAAGTCTATGCAATGTAATTTACAAGTAGATTTCAAAAGTTTTGGCAAATAGACTTAAGGAGGTACTACCAAACATTATCTCCAATTCACAAAATGCCTTTGTACCTAGAAGGCTCATTACATATAACATCCTTATGGCTTATGCATTGGTGCATTTCATCAGATAGAAAAGAGTTGGCAAAAAATGTTTCCTGTCCCTAAAGCTTGATATGAGTAAGGCATATGATAGAATGGAATGAGAGTTTATGGAAGAAGTGATTAAGAGGATGGTCTTTGGTGTAACATGAATAAACTTGGTGATGTTGCATGAAATTAGTCTCATTTTCAATTCTAGTGAGTAGAGAGCCAAGGTCCCTTATTTCCTACTTGAGGCTTGAGGTAAAGGGATCCTATATCCCCTTACCTATTTCTACTATGTGCTAAGGGTTTGATATCTTTACTCAAGCAGGCTGAGATGTCTAGATAGGTTGATGGCATACAAATATGCAAGGGAGCTCCAAAGCTAAATCATCCTATGTTTGCAGATGATAGTGTGTTCTTTTGTAGGGCAACTTTGCAGACTAGCCTAAATATTCAACATCTTCTTGAGATTTATGAAAAAGCCTCTGGCCAAAAGGTGAATAGAGAGAAGAATGTCCCAAGTAGACAATAGGAGGAGATTATGGCTTTTTGGGGGGTCCAACAGTACCAACAATATGAGAAATATCTTGGACTTTCTCCTATGGTGGGTAGAGGCAAGAAGAAAACTTTTTCTAAACTAAAACAAAAAGTATGGCATAAGTTAAAGGGTTGGAAGGAGATATTTCTATCTCAGGGAGGCAAAGAATTTATGATCAAGGTTGTGGCATTGGCTGTCCCAACTTATATAATGAGCTGCTTCAAAATTCTGGATATTATTTACACTAAGCTTGAAAACATGATGGCCAAGTTTTGGTGGGGTCAAAAGAAAGATGAGAATAAGATTAGATAGGTGAGCAGGAAGAAAATGTGTGAGGCTAAAACACATGGAGGGATGGGGTGACCGGTGCAAAACTGCAAGTGTACAGTATCGTAGTTTTATAATAAAGTGATAAGAAGAGTATCGCCTTCAGGGATTGGTACCTTACTTTTGCCAAATACCAAAATTATACTAATCTCGATTTTATCTAGAGGAATCACTAAGATTTTTGTAGTTGCAATTTAAACTAAAATCGACTCAAAGAGAAATACGCAAAGGAAATAAAACTGACGTTCGAAAATCAAATTAATGGGAAAGAAAACTTCTAGGAAATCGATTTTACCTAATTCTTCACTATGCTTTACTCATCCAAATAATTTAATTTAATTCTTTTTTTTTTCTATTAGCAAATCTCTAATTTATTCAAAAGCCTCTTTCGATAGTCAATTGGAAATTATTCTTGTTTATCAATTCGTACAAGAATATGCAAATTAAATAATCAAGAAAGCAATAAGACCAATGATTTAATTACTACATAGGTTCATACAAGTCTTTCGATCTCTATACTTACCTATGCTGAAATATTCAAGATCTACCCTATGATTCCCTCTTTCGATAGCAAATCACAAGATTAAACATCATCTAATCAATGGCCAGTTAATTAGATGCAATAAACTCAGAATAAATCAGATAAACAAAGAGACAATTGCCTTAAATTAGCATAGACAATCAAGCATAGTTCGGAACTAGGTTACATCGTTTTCCTATAATAAATAAAATTTAGCTCATGCTAGAAAATGAATTCAACATAAACGAATTCACCATAATTGTTCTGAGAATATTGGAAGAAAATAAACACTGAAAAATACTCCTCGCAGCTGCAACTCGTATTCAAAAACTCAAGGAAATGTTTCAATGCTTTTCTCCCGTCTATGCTCATGTATGATTTTAACGTATGTGCAATATATGGAATTCCCTCACCAAAACAGATGATTTGAATCCTTCTAGCTGTGTTTTTCTGTCCGAAAAGTGTTCTCCAGTCCAAAGGTATGGCCATATGGTGAAAAATCTATTTTATATGCTCTGACGGCGGAAAACCTTAGATCTGGAAAAATATGGTATTCGCTCGAGCGATGTGTCGAGCGAGCATCGAGCGTTCGACTCTGTCTAAATTCGCTCGAGCGGCTTATCGAGTGCACATCGAGCGTTGAACTCTGTCTGACTTTGCTCGAGCGGCCAAAAGCCTCCGCTTGAGTGATCTTGTAAATCTGCAATACAAAATTTTGCAAGTCATCAAATACCTCCAAACTTACAACTTTGTTTGTCTTCAAACAAAAAGAAAAGCAATTGATACTTTAGGCAATATCAACTCGACCCCAAAGAGAAATATCATCACTCACCAACCTTTTATGAATTTAGATTTCATCACTAGTATCTTACTCTTTTAATATCAAAGATAGCAAGAAAATCAATCAAAAATTTTGCAATTTGTCAAGCAAGAGTTAAACCTAAAGCTAAGACATTGAGTGTGTGTGTGTGTGATATAGTCAATTTAACCTCAAACCACCTGCAAACTCAAATAAAAGTAGAACAACTAAAATCAGAAGAATTCTCTCAAAACTTAACCCCATAAGTCCAGTTTTCAGAAATCCTCTCCACTAATGTAGTCAACACCAAAAATCAGAGATCAAAAGGTCTTTAATAAGGTTGTAATGATAGTCCACAGGGTGAGGGTTAAGAAAGAACTAGATATAGAAAATCAAAACAACCTGGAAAAATACTTAGTGAAAAGAACACTAAAAGAGATACCCACATGATTCAAATCATAGCTCTTTCTTGGCAATATGCTCATACTTGTGGCATTATTGTTGCTGTAATCACTGAAACAATACCAACAATTCCTTTAACAAAATCTGAAGTGATACATACTCCGCTTAGTGACTTCTTTTCCTTTTGTTTTTTTTTTCACTTTTTTGTTGTTTTTTTTACTATCTTTCTTCTTCTTTCTTCTTCTTCTTCTTTGATCAAACATAGCAAACATAATACAGTTCATCATTAAACAAATTTTCTCTTTTAAATGTAACTCTCCACCAAAGTATTTTCTCAAACTATCAAAGGTAGATTCATTGTTTTTAGGCTTAGAGCGGGCATGGTTTATGTAGTTCAAAGAATAAATAAAGGCTTATGAAGACTTAAGGGGGTTGACTATGAAAACACATCATGTAATGATGGCATGATATTTAGGACGGCTGTGAAAGCTTTTTGGTTATGCCAAAGAAATGCCTAGATCATTTCTCTAATATTTGGTCTCAACTAGGATTTCGCCTCAAGGACCCATCAACGGATTCTAGAACAAAGCAAAATCAAACTTCCCTCTTTCAATTAATTCAACTTCTTCTCTTCATAAGCAAAATGGAATAAGAGAAAAATGACTATGTGCTCAATTATGTTCAAGGTCAAAGATTTAAACCAAAGTACCCACAAAACTCCACTTGACATAAAAGAAATTTTTGAAAATTTTTCTCAAAACCATCTTCAATCACAAATTTCAGAGTCATAGAGAATTAAATCTTACTCAAATGCATGCTTGATAAGAGAATCAGACAACCCATCAACAACCCAAGACCTAGAAAACAAGAGGATCAAATGACTATAGGAGTTTATACCCCCAAACTTAAACTAAACAATATCCTCATTGTAATGCAAAAGTAAAAATGATTGAAGAAATAAAAGGAACTTCCTTAGTTTCATGATGAATCTTCCGTAGTTTAAAATTTTTTATCTCTTTATTCATGCTAAATAAACCTGCATCAAAAACCAAATTATTAAAACTAAATAAATAAAGATAATAAAATAAATGAAAGAATGAAAGATAGATCTATGGGTTACCTCCCATAAGCGCTTGTTTTAAAGTCTACAACCAGACTTTTCAATTTTCATCAATTAGGATCTCCAAGAGGAATAAATGCATAGTTCCTCTCCATTTGTTCTCCATAGTAGTGCTTCAATGTCTGACCATTAACTCTGAAAATATTCCCTGTCTTGTCCTTCAAATCTACTGCTCCAAAAGAGAAAATTTCATGAATTATATAAGGACCTATCCATCTTGATTTTAACTTTCCTGGGAAGAGTTTGAGTCGTGAATTGAAGAGTAAAACTTGTTGTCCTGGTGCAAACTCTCGCCTAAGAATCTGTTTGTCATGCCACTTCTTCGTCCTTTCTTTATAGATCTTTGCATTTTCATATGTATCATTCCGGAACTCTTCCATCTCATTCAATTGAAGAAGTCGCTTTTCACCTGCTGCCTTCAAATCAAAGTTAAACTTTTTTACAGCCCAATAAGCTCTATGCTCCAACTCCACAGGAAGATGACATGCCTTTCCAAACACTAATCGGTATGGAGACATCCCGATAGGTGTTTTAAAGGCTGTACGGTATGCCCACAAAGCATCATCAAGCTTCTTTGCCCAATCCTTTGTATTGGTTTTGATCATCTTTTCAAGGATGTTCTTGATTTCTCTATTTAAAATTTCAGCTTGGCCATTAGTTTGAGGATGGTAAGCAAGTACTATCTTGTGCTTTACACCATATTTAGAAAGAAGATTATCAAACAACTTGTTGCAAAAGTGAGTCCCTTCATCACTAATAATAGCTCGTGGAGTGCCAAATCTTGTGAATATATTCTTGTGCAGAAATTTGAGCATTACCTTTGCATCATTTGTTGTTGTAGTAATTGCTTCCACCCATTTTGACACATAGTCAACTGCTAATAAGATATAAGCAAAACCAAAAGAATGAGGAAAAGGCTCCATAAAATGTATTCCCCAAACATCAAACAACTCAAATTCTAAAATACCTTTCAGTGGTGACTCATGACGCCTTGAAATATTCCCCATACGTTGGCACCGGTCACAAGTTTTCACTAAAGTGTAACTATCACGAAAAATAGAAGGCCAAAAGAACCCACTTTGAAGTACCTTAGCTGCTGTACGGGTGGCTCCAAAGTGTCCTTTATATGATGAGGAATGGCAATGATGGAGGATGTCTTGCATCTCTTCTTCCGGCACACATCTTCGAATGATTTGATCTGGGCATCTTTTGAACAACAAAGGCTCATCCCAAAGATAATAATTCATATCATGCAAAAACTTCTTGCGTTGATGGTAAGTAAGATTAGGTGGTAAAACTTTGCGAGCTAGGTAGTTAACAATATTAGCATACCACGGAAGCTTGATCTCACATGCAAACAACTGCTCATCAGGGAATGCCTCTTGGACCACTGAATTGGTCTTTCTTCCTCTTGCTCTAACCGAGAGAGATGGTCAGCCACTAAATTTTCACTTCCTTTCTTATCTCAAATCTCCAAATCAAATTCTTGAAGAAGGAGGATCCAACGAATTAGCCTCGGCTTAGCATCCTTCTTGCCAAACAAATAACGAAGTGTTGCATGATCAGTGAACACTATTACTTTTGTACCAATGAGGTAAGATCGAAATTTGTCACAAGCAAACACCACAGCAAGCATCTCCTTCTCAGTTGTCGTATAATTCAATTGAGCTTCATTCAATGTCCGGCTTGCATAATAGATGGCTCTAAACAGTTTGTCTCGCCTTTGTCCCAACACTGCTCCAATTGCATAGTCACTTACATCGCACATAATTTCAAAAGGCTGACTCCAATCAGGCACAATCACAATTGGTGCTAAAATTAGTTTCTCCTTGATTGCATTAAAAGCCTGCAAGCAAATAGCATCAAAGTCAAATGCAGAATTTTTCTCAAGCAGATTACATAAAGGTTTAGAGAGTTTAGAAAAATCATTGATAAATCTTCTATAAAATCCCGCATGTCCCAAAAAACTTCTGATTCCCTTCACATTCTTTGGAGGTGGTAGTTTTTCTATGGTTGCAATTTTGGCTCGATCCACCTCAATTCCTTTAGATGAAACTCTATGGCCAAGCATGATCCCTTCTTGAACCATGAAATGGCACTTCTCCCAGTTCAGGACTAGATTTTTATCTTCACATCTTTGCAAAACAAGAGCTAAGTTATGCAAACAATGATCAAAAGATGTACCAAAAACTGAAAAGTCATCCATGAAAACTTCCATTATATCTTCCACCATATCAGAAAAGATAGCCATCATGCAACGTTGAAATGTTGCAGGGGCGTTGCACAATCCAAAGGGCATCCTCCTAAAAGCAAATTTTCCATAGGGGCATGTGAATGTAGTTTTCTCTTGATTTTTAGGAGCTATGACAATTTGATTATACCCCGAATAACCATCTAAAAAGCAATAGTAGGAGTACCTAGCGATCCAACATTTGATCAATGAATGGAAGCGGAAAATGATCCTTTCTTGTTGCTTTATTCAACTTGCGGTAATGCATGCATACACGCCATCCAGTGACCGTTCTTGTAGGAATGAACTCATTATTGTCATTTTTCACCACCGTCATTCCACCCTTCTTTGGTATAACTTGCACTGGACTTACCCATGAGCTGTCTGAAATAGCATAAATGATTCCAGCATTAAAAAGTTTCAAAATTTCAGCTCTCACGACTTCCTTCATTGCTAGATTTAATCTTCTTTGGTGCTCGATCGTTGGTTTGTAAAGCTCCTCCATTAAAATCTTGTGCATGCAAATGGAGGGACTTATTCCTTTTATGTCAGAAATAGTCCATCCCAAGGCTGTTCTATGCTCCCTCAATACACGCAGCAACTTTTCCTCTTCTTCGGGTGTGAGTGATGTAGCAACAATCACTGGAAATGTATTACTATCACCCAAGAATGCATAGCGAAGATGCTCAGGTAATTGCTTCAACTCCGGAGTTGTATTTTGTTGAATCTTTTCTTCCGCTTTCATAGAATCAATCTTTGGTACCACCGGCTCTAGCTTCCCCACTTCAGTATTAAGTGATGTAACCTGCTGCAATAATCATTCTAGGTGATCGGATGGCATATCTTCTTGAAATGCCTCTTCTACACATTGCTTAATGACATCAACCCAGAAGCAAGTATTTGGATCTTCTAGAAATTTCATGGCTTGGTAGATATTGAACATAACTTTTTCCTTATTAACTCTCAATGTTAATTCACCCTTTTGAACATCAATCAAAGCTCTTCCCGTAGCCAAGAATGGTTGGCCAAGAATTAGAGGGACTTCTTCATCTTCTTCCATGTCTAACACCACAAAATCAGCAGGGAAGATAAATTTATCCACATTTACCAATATGTCTTATATGATTCCATATGGATACTTGATGGACCGATCCGCTAGTTGTAAAGAAATTGTTGTTTGCTTCATCTCTCCAAGTCCTAATTTCCTGCAAACAGAAAGTGGCATAAGATTAATGCTAGCACCAAGATAACATAAAACTCTATCAAAAAATGAATTTCCAATAGTGCAAGGTAAAGTGAAACTATCCGGATCTTTTAATTTTTGAGACAATTTCTTTTGAAGAATGGCATTGCATTCTTAAGAAAGTTTCACTGTTTCAAACTCCTCCAACCTTCTCTTCTTGGAAATGATGTCCTTCAGAAATTTGACATAATTTGGCATTTGTTCCAAGGCATCTGCAAAAGGAATATTTATGTGAATTTTCTTAAAAATATCCAAAAACTTAGAAAATTGCTTATCTAATTTTTGCTTTTGAAAACACTGAGGATAAGGAAGTGGAGGAGCAAGAATAGGAGGATTGTCAGGAAATGAAATTGCTGGAGGCAAGTCTGTCTCTCTTAGTGTACAATCTCCTCTTCTTCTACTTGATCTTTGCTTTGGCCATTGTTCGCAGCGGTAGGGATGGACTTGCTCTCCTTTAATGGTGACCTCTCAATTTCTTTTCCACTCCTAAGTGTGATGGCCTTGCATTGTTCCTTTGGGTTCACTTTAGTGTTGTTAGGAAAAGCTCCTCTTTGTTGGGTATTAATGGTAGTGGCTAGTTGCCCTATTTGCACTTCAAGATTATTCATAGTAGCTCCCATATTGCTACAATAAGTCTCAATGTTATCCAACCGTGAATTAGTCTTTTTAAATCTTGCATTGGTCTCCTGAACAAAGAAAACCATGGCATCCTCAAGTGACATCTTCTTCTCGCTTGGTTGGCTATCAAATCTTGGAGGAGGTTGAGGTTGCAAGACGTTCTTTGTATTTCCATATGACAAATTCTCATGATTTTGAAGCCCTAGATGATAGTAATTTGGTATATGATTACCACGATAGTTGTAGTTCCGATTGTTGATGTATTGAACTTGTTCTTGACTCGCTTCATTACTTGGAACTATTATACTTGTAGATGCAACATATTCAGTATTTTGTGGTATCCTTTGTGTTGTCAAGGCTGAAATATGATGAGATAGAGTAGTAACTTGAGCTGAAAGGGCTGCTATCGGCTCCAAGTCATGAATTCCAGCAACTTTCTTAGCCAAAGTCCTCTCAGTTGGCCATTGATAGTTGTTTGAGGCCATTTCTTCCAAAAGGGCAGTAGCACCCTCAGCTGTCTTTGACATCAAAGCCCATTTAACCCATTATAAAACATCTGAACTTGTAACCAATCTGGCAATCCATGTTGTGGGCAACGTCGAACCAAGTCTTTATACCTTTCCTACACTTCATAGAGTGACTCAAAATCATTTTGCTTGAATTGACTAATCTCACTCCTGAGTTGGGCTATTTTTGTAGGAGGAAAGAATTTATCAAGAAACTTCTCAGTCATGTCTTGCCAACTAGTGATGCTTCCCAATTGTAGAGATTGTAGCCAACCTCTAGCCTTGTTCCTCAAAGAAAAAGGAAACAATCTCAGTCTAATGGTGTCTTCAGTAACACCATTAATCTTTACATTGTTGCAAATCTCCAGGAACATTGCCAAATGAATATTGGGATCATCAAGTGGTGATCCGTTGGATTGAGTCTGCTGCACCATACTAATCAAAGCTGGTTTGAGCTCAAAGTTGTTGGCATTAATAGTCTGGCGCCTTATACTCGAGTAATTTCCATTTACAACTGGACGTACATAGTCCTTCAAGGTGCGTGGCAGTGCCTCATTTGCTTCTTCAGCCATGGCTAGTATCTTATTTTTTCTTCGTGATCTAAGAGTTCTTTCAATCTCCGGATCAAAAAGAATAATATCATGAAATCTAGCACGGCGCATCCAATATCAAAAACACACCTGTAGAACAATAAAATATAAGAACAACTTAAAATAATATTCTAAATTAAAACCAAGATTACTTAGTATCGATATTGACAAAAAGAATAAGAATAAACCAATCCCCGGCAACGGCGCCAAAAACTTGACCACAGCAAAACTGCAAGTGCACAGTATCGTAGTTTTATAATAAAGTAATAAGAAGAGTATCGTCCTCAAGGATTGGTACCTTACTTTTGCCAAATACCAAAATTATACTAATCTCAATTTTATCTAGAGGAATCACTAAGATTTTTGTAGTTGTAATTTAAACTAAAATCGACTCAAAGAGAAATACGCAAAGGAAATAAAACTGACGTTCGAAGATCAAATTAATGGGAAAGAAAACTTCTAGGAAATCGATTTCACCTAATTCTTCACTATGCTTTACTCATCCAACTAATTTAATTTAATTCTTTTTTTTTTCTATTAGCAAATCTCTAATTCATCCAAAAGTCTCTTTCGATAGTCAATTGAAAATTATTCTTGTTTATCAATTCGCACAAGAATATGCAAATTAAATAATCAAGAAAGCAATAAAACCAATGATTTAATTACTACTTAGGTTCATACAAGTCTTTCGATCTCTATACTTACCTATGCTGAAATATTCAAGATCTACCTTATGATTCCCTCTTTCGATAGCAAATCATAAGGTTAAACATCATCTAATCAATGGTCAATTAATTAGAAGCAATAAACTCAGAATAAATCAGATAAACAAAGAGAGAATTGCCTTAAATTAGCATAGACAATCAAGCATAGTTCGAAACTAGGTTACATCGTTTTTCTAGAATAAATAAAATTTAGCTCATGCTAGAAAAGGAATTCAATATAAACGAATTCACCATAATTGTTCTGAGAATATTGGAAGAAAATAAACGCTAAAAAATACTCCTCACAGCAGCAACTCGTCTTCAAAAACTCAAGGAAATGTTTCAATGCTTTTTTCCCATCTGTGCTCGTGTATAATTCCAACGTACGTGTAATATATGGAATTCCCTCACCAAAACAGATGATTTGAATCCTTCTAGCTGTGTTTTTTTATCCGAAAAGCGTTCTCCAGTCCAAAGGTACGGCCATATGGTGAAAAATCTATTTTATATGCTCTAACGGCGGAAAACCTTAGATCTGAAAAAATACGGTATTCGCTCGAGCGATGTGTCGAGTGGCAGTCCAGCGTTTGAATCTGCTTGAATTCACTCGAGCGGCCAAAAGCCTCCGCTTGAGTAATCTTGTAAATCTGCAATACGAAATTTTGCAAGTCATCATGGGGTTTAAGGATCTACAAACTTTTAACCAAGCCCTACTTGCCGAGCAAGGCTGGAGGATTATGACGGAAGACACAGCACTGCTGCATCAACTTTTTAAGGCCAAGTACTTCCCAAACTCAAGTTTTGGTGACTCTACTTTGGGGATTGACTCTTCTTATGTATGGAGAGGTATATGGTATCAAAGAAAAACCTGTTGAAAGGGTGTAGATGGAAAGTGGGGGATGGTAAGTTAATAAATATATGGACTAACCATTGGTTTCCAGGCCATAGACTAATTCATAATTCCTCTCAAGGGTATGATAAAGAATCCTCAACAGTAGCGAGCCTTATTAATGATGATAAAAAGTGTTGGAATGTGGATAAGGTTGAAAGATCATTACCCCCTTGAGCAGTAGAAGAGGTATTGAAGATTATGCTTAGCTCAGAAAGGAGACCTGACTGCCTCATTTGGGAACATGAAAAGCGTGGGATATTCAGTGTAAAAAGTGCATATAGATTCTTTTAGAATCAATCTATGCAAGGTGGTGAATGTTCAACTGTAGAGGATCAAAGAAACATGTGAAAGAAATTATGGCTTATGAAGGTTCCCAATAGAGTGAAAGTTTTCGCATGGAGAGCCTGTAAAAATGGACTTTTAACTCTGAAGAACTTAAAAGAGAAACAAATAATACAAGAAGCCTCTTGTGGGTGGCATATTGAAGAGGATAACATATGTAGGGCATGCTTTATGCTATTGCCCTTCAATAAGAAAGTTGTGGCAACAATACTTCTATGATTTACTGGTAGTCGAAAATAAGATGGATTTTGTGTAGATTGCAATGAAAATTATGGAAAGAGGCAAAAAAAAAGGGAGTTGGAACAATTTTTCCTGATGGCTTGGGGCATGAGGTACATAAGAAACCAAAAGGTTGATCTTAGCTCAGGAGTTCAAAGATGCTAAAGAACAAAGGTAAAATAAAATCTATCCAGTTGCAGTTGGCAGGCCCCTCCCCATGGGGTGTTGAAGTTAAATGTAGGTGGTTCCATCTTTGATGATCAAAGCAAAGCAAGTGTGGGAATGATCTTAAGAAATGCTTCAGGTGGAGTGCTCCTGGCTGCTTGTAAGAAAGAGATTGAAGTTAATGATCCTATAGAAGTGGGGCTCCTTGCTATATTAAGAGGATTACAAATCTGCATCTCCATGGGCATAAATGAACTTGTTATTGAAAGTGACTGATCACACCCTATGGTTAATGAAATACTTTCTGCAAGTGAATCCATGTCTTTATGGGGCAATCTTGCTTATGATGTGAAGAATATGATGAAGTTATTCCTGAAATGTTCCTTTTAACATAATTGACATATGGCTAATGAAGTAGCTCACACATTGGCAAAATATGCCTAACATCAAGATGACTTGATAATTTGGTGGGATTCTTTCCTTTATTATATTCCACAGATTATTTGGTCTGAGTTATTGATGCAATGTGGTTGTTTATGAATAAAAGATTTATCTTGTTATTAAAAAAAAAAAAAAATTCCTCTTCCTGAAATTTATCATTACCCCGTAACATCATGCAAAGACCAATTTAATTTTATAACCTTAAATAAAAAAATACGTAACTATCATCTGGGCCCACATAATCAGATTAGCCATCAAAATCTCATAATAGTTTATGTCCTTAAAGTTAATATCCACAAAACATAAAACATATCACTACACTAAAATAACTTATAAATTCTCGGAATTTTACAGTCTAAACAATTCATCCTAATTTCATTAAATGCTCAAATAATATTTCTAAAAAGATCCATATCACCAACTTGAAATAAACCATGCGAACTCATGTAATCCATGCAACTCATGACTATGTCCTATCACCATGCATGACTCATAACCTCGTACCCCGTGCAAACTAAATACATAACTCATAGCCTATGCACTTTAAACCAAGGGACCACTAACATATGGACCCGTCACTTGGCTTGTAGACCCAACCTTGTAACTCAATACCAAAACACACAACCTTTAAATAAAATTATAAACTTTACCAACCCGTGATAATACTAAGCCCAAAGCATGCATGAAATTCATGAGAGAGAGAGAGAGAGAGAGAGAGAGAGAGAGAGAGAGAGAGAGAGAGAGTTGGCATGATGGATGTCAAAAGAGATTGTGATGCTACAGATTGGGCGTGGCCGGGAGGTTTTTTTTTTTAGTGGGAGGTCTTCCACAGTGCAAGAGGCTGGTCCTCACGATGCAACCAATTGCTGGCTTGGGCAGTGGTTGCTTGGTTAGAAAACACGTTCGTGACGGTGCACATGTAGGGGTGTAAGCTTCTTGTGGCAGTGCTCATTTGTGTGGTGCCACTTGGAGGTGGACTTAGTATTCTATCTCAGTTGTTCAAAACAAAGGGTCTTTGTGTGTTTCTCTAGAAGTTTTCTATGAAAGAATAGAGACTAGCTAGAAATTACAACGTGTACAACAATATTTAGGGGGAATCAGGAGGTAAAAATAGGGCTGAGTTTGTGGCACAGTGTTCTCTTGGCAATATGGGGGCAAGTTGATACTATGGTGGCTTCAATGGTCCAGTAACTAAACTTGAGTGTTGGTGCTAGTGGATGAGCATGGGAATAGAAACGTTGGATTCAATGTAGACAACACATGATTGCCATAGAGATGGCTTGCTGAAGTTGGGCTGCAACTTCTTGTGTCTGTGTGTGTCTCCAATAGCATGCAGTTGATTGCGACTGTCCTTGAGGTAAAGTTGTAATGTGAGGGAAAGTTGGACGGTGGTGTGCAGAGGAGTTGGTGTTTGCTCAAGGCTCTCTTGCTAGAGAGGAGGCTATGGAGGTTATGACAACAACCCTAAGGAGAAGATGGAGGCTCCTCACGTAATTCATGGGAGAGTTTAATATGAATCTAATGGGAAATGGGCTTGAGCTTTTTAATGGGTTTTGGTCTTAGGCAGGTCTCTACCACACGCACATACATAAGCTAAATCTACTTTTATAAGCTTAACCCATGAGTTCTAAGGTTTTTTCCTTGGGTCTATTTTGTGGACTTTTACGATTCCTTTGGACTTAGTAAGTGGGTTGGACCATTTAATAGGTTTAACCAAATTTCAGAACTTGTTTATAATTTTGTAGAGGAAGTCGAATAATAAATTCTAATCGGTTGTATTTGAGTCCAAAGTAAGCCCAAGTTGTCCAAAAAGTACTCGTAGACTTAATTCTTTGAGCCTATTATCCAATAAATATGGGCCCACTTGCTCAATTAAGATAAAATATGTTGTAACCAAATTATTGAGTGTAAATTGGACTTTCCAAAAATATTGGCATGTTACTTGTTAGAGTCATCCAATCTCATCACTAAACTCATCCAAAAATATTGGCATCTTAGCCCATTTTAATAAATTATAGTCTTTTGAGTCCCAGAATAGCCCATTAAATCTCATTTAGGCCCAATAAAATTATGTTTATTATGATCCTATTAATATTAAACCGGATTGTTACACTCAGCCAATATGCCATGAAATCTAATCGATGCAGGTTGCATAATTAAGGCTACGCAACAAAACAAGGGAATTAATAAACTAAAAATGATAATTGAAAAGTCTTCTTGCCACATAAACATCTAAATTGGAATAAGAACGTCATACTGGCATGTTATGCCATCAAATTGCCACATCATCAAGGTGTTATAATCGAGCCGAGCTGATTTTTGACTTGTCAAGCTTAGCTTGACTCAAAATACACGAGATTATTTTTTATTTTTTGTTTGAATTTGACTCGATAAACTAAACTCTCAACCAGAGTTCGAGCTAAAGCTCGTCCCACAAACGAGGTTGAGCTTAAGTTCAAATTGTTTATTTTTTTAATAAGATTTAATAATTAATAAATTAAAAAAATAAAAAAATCTAATATTGAATTTATACAACTAATAAGTATAACTTTTATTGAATTATAAAATTTTAAAAAATTTATAAATAATTAATATCTACCTAGTTGATATTTATCTAAAATAACAATATATTATATGTCTATATATATTATCAATACATATACTTAATATGATAGTATATATCTATTTCATATATAGTTCCTACATATCGGTATATGAAATTATTAAATTTTATTGACTAATTATTATATAAATTATAAAATATAACTATAAAATATATTCATTATATAGATATAAGTAATTACATATTATATATTGAATTATAAATGTAGAATGCTTTTATATATATGTACACGTCTACACAGGTGTCTCTACAGAATTCAAATTTTACTCATTTCATAAAAGATGTCATGTCACTGATTTAACTTTCAAGAAGAGAGAGAGAATTACCTAAAAGAAGATCCAAGAGTTGGGTTGGAGTAAATTACTTGAGACTTGAGAATGGTCTTGGATAATGAGTTAAGGTAAAATGATTTTAAATAAAATTAAAAGTTAAATAAATTATTATTTAAATATTATTTTTAATAATATTATTATTTTATAATTAAAAAAATAAATTATTTATTATATTTTATATAAAAAATTAAAAAAATTATAATAATAAGATGAGATAATTTTTCAAACAGACCGGATCAAGGCCATGGGCATAAGTGCCCGCTTAATATCGGGTCGGGTCTAAATGTCAGTTGGGTCGGTGGTACCGGCACGTATCGGTTTTGTTTTTTTCACTCCTAAGCCGATGTGCGTGATGTTGATATGCAATAAGTGCTTACACGATGGCCTCCTGTTATAGGTTTATAAGTTTAAACTTTATTTACAAGTCCGAATCAACTCAAATTAAGTAGAAAACATCTCCGTCCTTCTCTCGCATCAGCCTGTCTGAACGTAGGAGGATGATGCGAAAGTCGTCGTCGCCTTCTTGAGTTGCAGAATGACCTAACTTAACCATTATGCTTATAATATACCTCTCTCTCTCTCTCTCTCTCCCCGTCTCTGTGAGAGGGGTTCTCGTAGCCTAAAATTCTCTCAATTCCCTAAATAGACATTCTACATGGACACGCCCTTGCCGTTGCCCCGTCTCACCGCCTAATTCACGAACACCCTAGAACCCAATTTTCTTCTCTATTACAATGCACCCAACTGAGTCTACGTAGCCTTCCCTTTTTGTCTGGCGTCGCGATTGCTCGCATCTTTGGAGGTTGGTTCTGTGAATATGGAAAGATCCGACGGCAAAGTCTTCAAGGACGTCGCTGAAGATTCCTCAGGTCGAATTTCAAGTTTCAAGATTCTTACTTTTTCCTTTTTCTCTTTTCTTTTTTTTTTGTTAAAAAAAATAAATAAATATGCTCTTTCTTTTTATGTGCTTCAATTTCTAAGGTTTTTTTTGGCTCTAAATTGCTTGTTAGGATACCAGAATAAGAAAATAAAGATTCTGTGTTCTATCATTTTTGTTCTAGGAAGATGAAGCTTTAATGAACATTCGTAATCCCCATTTATTTTCTTGATTCCTCTTGGCTACCAACAAAATTATCTTATACCTAAATTATGCGAATTTGCTTATTGTCTTCGACAATATATTCGTTTAAGTTCAGGATATGAGTTATTTCGCAAATCAAGTCCCGTTTAAAGAGTTTCTGTGTATCAGTTTCACGTTTATTGAATCGAAGTTTGGTTTAGTTTTGGTTTGCATAAAGTTATATCTCTCCATGTTGTTCAAGTTTTTGTCCTAAACGATGGGGAAGATTAATGGATTATTTGCTAAAAGCTTACCAATTGGGATATATGAAACTGCTATTAGATTAAGAATGAAAATAGTTAGTGTAAAACATATAACTTTTTGGCTTCTTCCTTTTCTGGCGTGCAACATTCTTTGTTACAGATTGGTGCCTGAAAGTGGATGCTAATTTGAGATGGATTGAAGCTGAACTAAGTCTATTGAAGCTGAACTAAGTCTTATTGATGAATGATATTCTTTTATAACTGTTTTTTGTTTGTCATGTAGGCAATGCACTCTTTGATGCATCGCAATATGAGTTTTTTGGTCATAATGCTGTGGAAGAAGTGGATTTGGGGGGTTTAGAAGACAATCGAGATAATGGTCCCGCATTCGGACCTGCTGACGATGAGTATCATTTGTTTGATAGAGAAGAAGTAAGATTTTTGCTGTCTTCGAAAAATGTTATCCCGGCACACAGGAAGTATAAATGAATCCACTAAATAAACAAAAGACCTAGTCACGTCTGTGAACACCAGCTTCTCTCATAGTTTCATATTTTGTCTCTTAGATGTTGAAATAATTGACTGTTTGAAAATTGGTCAGTTTCTAGATGTTGGTTTGGTTCTGGATTTTTAAGGAAGTTTTAAAAACAGTTTTATCAAGAAGATAGTGGACTCATTAGAAAATCTATACTCACCCTCTCCTCTATCTTTCGAAACTACATGTTTAGTGGAGTTATGTTGTATTCTCAACAATTCAATTCACTGGGTCTGAAAACTAGTGTGTTGTTCAATTTACTTAGTTTTCATTTCAGGTTGTAGGTTTTGGATCTTTGTCTGACGTGGATGATCTAGCTGCTACTTTTGCAAAGGTTAGCTTCCTTGAAATTGATGCTCATGAAAGCAGTGATATATTAATTTTGATGAGTTTCTCATTTTCTTTCATTTTATGTTGTCTGTCAACTTTTTGATTTTATTTCATGTGATTGTATTAGATTCTAACTGTAATGCTCCTTCTCTTATTTGTAAATGTTAAGTTATAATACGCCTATCAACTTATAAAGAAAAAAGGTTATAACACCCCGTCCTCTAAGCATAGGGATGCTACTAACATAAACAATTCTATGAGCCAAGTATAAGTGGATTCCATCATCAAAATATTCTGAAACTTGATCAATAAAACCCAACAGTAGTATTTATTTCAAAACAATAAAGTTATGAGTTCTCACAAAACCCTTAACGTTATGAGGAAAGACATTATAAAGAATAAATCTCTCATAAACAATACAATTAGTCAATTCTTAGTCTCCATATGCTGAGCCTGGCCTGCAGACCTATCATTGAATTCTTCGTCATCTGTGATGTTTAAAACGTAAATACAACAGTGAATTGAATACGCAGTTAGCAAATATAAGAAAGATTAAACATTTATAATATATAAGATTTCAATTTTTATTTTTAACACATGCGTAAACTTAACATTAGAACGAAAACCTTTACATCATACATATACATCACATGCAATTCCTCAATACACATGATTATGCCTTGTGTACAAGGGTGGGTGATCTTTAAGATCACAATTCCAACCAACGGTCTCTGGTGGAACCCCGCCAGAAAGGAGATGGACATTACTCAACAAACTCAAGTGCTCTTGAGTGAGAAAATTTTGGCATTACCATGCATCTCTCATCCTGTAGCACTGTTAATCCTCGAAATTCATTAGTCACAATACAGTGCATGCAATCATGCATTATTTTCCTTTCCTTTCCCTTCTTATGTTTTATTCATTACTACCGATAAAAAAAAAATGTTTTATTCATTACTAACATAAATACTCGTTACAATTGCATAACAGCACATGCAGAGGCATATCTCAATAGATTTACATTTACAATTTTCATGTCAATTAAGATATGCTTCTGCATGTGGTGATATGTAATTGTAATAAGTATTTATGTTAGTAATGAATAAAAGATAAGGGAGAGGAAAGGAAAGTACTAATAAATCATATTGAGATAACCCATACAAATTTCTGTGTTAATACCTATACAATACTACACTATGTTAATACCCATACAAGCTTTACTTTCTCGACTATGGGTAGAACTTGATTTCTCCCCTTTTAAGGGCATTTTTGTTGAAGCTTCAGTTTGGGGTTTCTTTTCTTTCTGTGTTTGTTTCATGTACACATGGTGTAATTCTATTCCTAAAGCAATTGAGATTGTCGTCATTATGTCCACGTTATTGTTTCAGTCACTGTGGGAGTTCCCAAAAAGCCTTAAGGGCAATCATATAATTTTTTTATAGGTAAAAAGAAATTTATTAAACCACATAATTTGGCATAGCCCAAGTACACATGGAGTATACAAGAGAAAACACCTAATTACAAGCTAAGAACTAGAGAAAGCAACAAAGAAATCATGAAAATAGATCCCATCCAATTCAATAGCCGATGCCCTAAGTAATAACGTATAGTAGAAAAAATCTCTAATCCCTCCCAACGAGCATTCTCTTTCTTCAAAACAATGACCATTCCTCTTGAGTCAAATACACACATATGACATAGAGGAACCACCTTCCAAACTGCAGCAATTTGGCGATTACCCTTAATTCCTCTCCAGCAAGCAGAAGATCCACCCAAGACCAATTGTGATACCCCATAATGAATGATAAGGGTATGTGGTGTATGAGATCCAGCATTGCTTGGGCCGGAGAAGTTTATGTTCTTTATAATGGTTCCAATGGGGCTCCAATTGTATGATTGACAAGTCCTTTTGGAGTATAGGCCATATGTGGCTTGGGCCACCCTTGGGATGTTACACCAATCCATTAAAAATCTTGTCCCAAAGAACCTTTCCCACCTCTCAATGTAAAAGTAGGTGATCCACAGATTCTTTATTCCTTTTGCATATAAAGCACCAATCCATTATAAATGAGACCACACTTTCTCAAATTATCAGTTGTCAAAATTTTTCCAAGAGAAGCTCGCCAACCAAAAAAGCAACCTTGAGAGACACTTTACTCCCCCAAAAGCACTTCCAAGGTAAATCATTAGGGGATTGATACAACATAGCCTTATAGAATGATCATACAAGATGCTGAAAAAATTTGAGATGTCATTGACCTCCCAATCCTGTGTGGCTCGAATTAGCCTCACATTCTACTGTAAAAGCCATTGGAGTTGTCCATATAATCTACCACAGAAGCTCCTTGTTTGAATGCAATCCTAAAAAGGAGAAGGGAAACCATTCCTTAGGGCTAGGTTAATAAGAAGTGACTGCGTTACTTTATGGAGGATTGGAGTCTAGAGTTTATATAAAGGGGTCAGCAGCTTGGGAAATTTCTAGGCTATGCCACTACTATCTAGGGTTAGGGTTTCAAAAAAATATTTAGGTTTTTGAGAACGTAAGGGGGTGACTCTAGGGCTTAACTTAGGGGCTGATCATCATCTTCTTGGGGTTTCTAGATGTCTTACAATTAAAAACTATCCTCTTTGTTCCAGAATTTCGCCTGCATATATCTGAGTAGTTCCGTATGGTTTTTTGGCACTACCCCAATGTATACTTGCATCTCCTCTACCTTTTTGAACACCTACTCTGATACAACCAATTTTGGGTTAGGGCTAGGGTGAAGTGTGCATAAAGGAGTTGGTTCATTAGAGTGCGAGTTGGTTGGAAAGACCTTTCGATGAAGAGGAGATTTATAAGGTCATTTGTGGTATGGCTAAGGACAAAGTGCGGGGCCCAGATGGCTTTTCGATGGGATTCTTTTAAACTTGTTGAGATGTTGTGAAATGTGATGTTATGCAGGTTTTCATGGAATTCCATTTTTTCAAGAAGTTTGGGAAAAGCCTCAATGTGACGTTCATTGCTCTTATACCAAAGAAACATGGGGCTATTGTAGTTGAGGATTTCCGCCCCATAAGCCTTGTGAGCGGATTATGCAAGATCATCTCAAAGGTCCTTGCTAATCGGCTCAGCCTAGTTTTGGAACAAATTATTTTTAAGCCTCAAAATACATTTGTTTGGGGGAGACAAATCTTTGATTTGGTTCTGAATGCCAATGAGTGCTTGGATCATAGGTTGCGGGAAGGAGTCCCAGGTAGCTTGACATGGAAAAAGCATATGATCATGTGAATTGGGATCTTTTTTACTTGCTCGGGAGACATGGCTTTGGTGATACGTGGATTTCTTGGATTCGACATTGTGTCTCTACTTCTTGCTTTTAGGTGCTAGTTAATGGCACTCCCATTGGTTTTTTTAACAATTCACGCAGATTGAGGCAAGGGGATCATTTGTCTCCTCTTGTTTTTGTCATTGTTATGGAGGCACTTGTCTGTATGATGAAGGTTGCCATTGGAGGAGGGTTTCTTTCTGGGTTTTCGGTGGGTAATGGCACTAATGGCCCTATCATACTCTCACATCTCTTATTTGCAAATGATACTCTCCTATTTTGTGAAGTGGAGCCTGGCCAGATTCAAGCTTTGCGAGTACTTTTGTTATGTTTTGAAGCTATGTCGGGGCTTAAGGTGAACCTTTGCAAGTCTGAGATGGTTGTGGTGGGTGTGGTGCCTAATATCAATAGCTTGGCACGTCTCCTGGATTGTAAGGTGTCTTCTTTGCCTATGAAATATTTGGAACCCCCTTTGGGGGCGACTTTTAAGGCTCAAGCTATTTGGAATGGGATTGTGGAGAAAGTAGAGAGAAAGTTTGCTGGTAGGAAACAATTGTATTTATTGAGAGAGAAGACAGAAGGGGGGGGGGGGGGGGGCAACTCACTTTAATTAAGAGCACTTTAACTAACCTCCCCACATATTTCCTATCTCTATTTCCATTGCCTGCAAGGGTGGTGACTAGGATTGAGAAATTATTTTTCGGGCTTTCTTTTTTTTGGGGGGGGGGGGGGGGGGGAGTGGGGGAGGAAACGAAATTCCACCTTGTTAATTGGAACAAAGTTTGTTCCCCAATTTTGTATGGCGGCTTGGGAGTATGCAATTTGAGGACTTTCAATAAAGCTCTGTTTAGGAAATGGTTATGGAGGTACCACTTAGAGGGGGATTCGCTATGGAAGGAGATTATTGAGACTAGACACGAGAGTGCGTGGGGGGCTGGTGCTCCAATGAAGTTGGGGGGGGGGGGGGGGGGGGGGGGTATGGCGTGGGCTTATGGAAATTTATTAGCAGGGGATGGCAGAGTTTCGAAAGCCATATCCGGTTGGTGGTTGGAGAGGGTTCTAGAATCAGGTTTTGACATGATGTTTGGTGTGGAGATTGTGCTCTTCATAGGGCTTTTCCAGCACTCTATTGTATTGCAGCTAACAATGAGGCTTCTGTGGCAGATATGCAGGTATTTTCTCATGGTTCTTACTAGTGGAATGTCCTTTTTAATAGGGATATTCATGATTGGGAATTATTGCACACTGAATTTTTCAGGTTGCTATACTCTATGGGAAACACTATAGCACAGGAGGATAGGATGCAGTGGAGGGCTGATGGTAGTAAAAAATGTACAGTCAGGGTATACTACAAGATCTTGACAGCACAAGAACATGTTTCATTCCCTTGGAAGAGGATTTGGAGGTCTCATGTGCCTACTAAAGTAGCTTTCTTCATATGGACTGCTACTATTGGGAAGATTTTGACCATGGATAACCTGAGGAAGAGGGGACTCATTGTGATGGATTTGTGCTGTTTGTGTAAAAAGCATGGAGAATCTGTGCATTACTTATTATTACACTGTGAGGTGACAAGGGGGCTGTGGAATGAGATCTTTAGAAGAGTGGATGTTGCTTGGGTAATGCCATCGAGGGTGGACTTATTGGCTTGTTGGAAGGAGATTCAAGGCCGTTCTCAAGTGGCGGCAGTGTGGAAGATGATTTCGTTGTGTATCATGTGGTATACGTGATCGGAAAGGAATGAGCAGTGCTTTGAAGATAGGGAGCGCACTATGGTGGAGCGTCAGAATTTTTTTATGCATACCTTAATGCTTTGGTTCTCAGCCATTGTATTTGATGGAAACAATGGTCATGACTTGTTGTCCCTAATCTAGAATTTATTTTTGTATACTTCTTGTGAACATGGGCTATGCCTATTTCATTCATCCTAATCTATCTTAAAGTGCCAGCTGCTGCTGGGGTTCTTAATATTAGGTTCTTCGAATTTATAACCAGGTTGTGATGGATCCTCAGTCTGCCTAGGAGTTGGTTGATTTCTAATAAAATGCAACATGTCATCTCCTATTGAATATCTGGTCCATTTTTAAACATAATAAATAATAACACAAAATAACAATGCAGGAAATCATGGGCCTGAGGGCCTAGGGTTCGAATTTCTACCCACACGTAGAGATTCTAGGGCTTGGCTATGACAAAAGTTCTCCCAATGCTGGTGTTTAGAGCGCAAAATATACATTTAATGACAGTTATTCCTTATCAGTATAGAAGTAGGTCTTTAATTTCTTATACTTGTAATTTTAATTCCTTCAAGATGCAGGAACCAGATGCTGTCTACCATCTCAATCTATCCCTAGCTATATTATTCAAACTTCTGGAATACATGATAAATTCATTTGATTAGTCATTCAAATATTATAACCAGCTATTTAGCATGGAGAATTGTAGATATGCAATAGCGGTTATTCAATTCATGGCCAATCTCTTGTATCACTAGAACGTCACTCCTAGGCTTTGTTCTTGTATATGACCCGTGTACTTGGCTTTTGCCTATTCCTTTGATCAATAAAATCTTATTTACTGATCAGAAAATTTCATGGCCTCCTCCTTCATAGTTGCTTTGTTTTTATGGTTGCATGAATGTTTAGTCAACCTTTTAATTACTATGGTTATGCTGGTTAGTTTTTCTATTGATATTATGTTGCCCTTAATTGCACTACCCAAATAATTTTTTAATCTTTACCTCTACTTAGTAGTTGATGTTGTTATGTTATACAGTTGAACAGAGCTGTAACAGGACCAAGACACCCGGGTGTTATTGGTGATAGAGGATCTGGATCTTTTTCAAGAGAAAGTAAGTAACCTTATAGTGAATATTTTCTGCCTTTTGGTAGTCTTTAGATTATTTGTGATACAATAGGGTGTAAGTTGGGTCAGGACATTCTACAATCTAATTGAAATGTTTAAGTAGGCTTTTGTTTCTACTCCTCCAAAATGGGAATCTTGGAATGGGGGGCCTACTCAGCCATGCACAGAGTGATCATTTGATTGCTTGTTCTATAAAGCGTTTTTGGGATTCATTTCAATGACAAAAACCACTTTATGCAGAAGTGAGTTCTCCAAGTTGATATTTGGGATCTTAAACTTGCTTCAGACTTGATTTTTGACATAGAGACCCCAAGTAAGGAAACAGAGAAAAATCTCCATTGGTGCTTGATCAAGCAAATCCTAGAGTTCCAGAAGAAAACAAAACTAGCCAGAGGAAATATTCATAAGAGGTCAAGAGTATCTGAGTGATTTAGGCCCCATTTTGTTTCACATATGGTCTCACCCCATTTCATCTCATCTCATATCAGCATCCATTCACCATTCTAACACAAACACTTTTCAATTTAAATTTTCAACTTTTCAACTTTTTCATATAATCATTACAACTTTCCCAAACTTCCAAACAAAACACAAAAAAAAAAAAATTTAACTTTTTCAAATTTCAAAACAAAAATAATTTTAAAAAATTATATTCTTAACAATATTTTAACTTTATAATATTTTAATTCAACTTTTTCTCTGTCCTTTCCCACAACCCCATAAAACATCTTAACTCAAACCATTTCACTATCATTCACAGATTTCTCATCTCATCTATATAACCAAATAAACCCTTAGTATTCTGTGATTTTTTAGAAGAGAATGTTTTAAACCAGAAAACATTTTACTTTTAATATCTGTCAATGTTGTCCTTATATTAATTAACAAAACTAATCCAAAAGAGTAAAATGCCCTTTACTAACTCAACAAAATTGTATGTAACTTCTGCACTACCTTGTTAAAGTACTTATGAACCATATGGCTAGATTAACCATTTCTTTCTCTTTACATTCAGAAAGTTGGCTGGTCATTCATTGGTGTTCTGGAAGATTGATCTGGTATTATTTTTACCAATCCCTATGTATTTTCTAGTATTGAATGTCAACCAACCATCAGCTTCAACGGACTAGAAGAGTTTGGTTATTATGGAGAGTGGATTTTCAATTTTTTAATTTGTTTTTGCAAGTGAAGGTTTAATTCTATGCCTTGTTTGGGATGTACATTTACGAAAGCACACCTAACTACATTTTTCGGCACTTTTTTTAGTAAGCTTTAAGTACAAAAACAGGCTTTTATAGCTTTTTGGAAAGAACATATAAAATATGAATCTTATCCATTATTGTTTGTCTGAACCATTTATTTGTGGTCAATTCCTAGGATTATATTATCAGGGTTTAAACGTTCATGTGAGATTTTTGTTGGGTCTATATTGTACCAATTTCACTGTTTAATGAAATGCCCTCTTCATTCCCATAACACTTGCAGCTTACTGATATCAGGCTGATTAAGATTAACAGTGAATCTGATTCATATGGCTCTCAAATTGTGTTAATCACTGTCCATGCCAAAATGAGTGTTATTATTGAAAAACACTCTTTTGGTGAATTTATTAATTATTTGACCCAATCAAGTTTTGATGATCAAGTCTGGTGCTTGTTTGTTTACCTCATTATTTTTTGTCATTTGTTTGTTAATTGCAAAAGACTGCTTTTTTGTTGCCCCTCCACCCTCTGTTTTCCCTTCTGAACTTCCCTCTCGCTAATGGCAAGTTCTGTGCAGGTTCATCTGCTGCTGAGTGGACACAAGATGGAGACTTTGGTAACTGGTTAGATCAGCATATGTTTGGCACAGATGGTGTTGAAGAAGAGAAGAGGTGGTCATCACAACCTCAACCCTCTGCTCGTGTTGCGGAACCTTTGTACAGAACATCCTCATACCCTGAGCAGCAGCCAGTGCTGCATCGCTACTCTAGTGAACCAATTCTAGTACCTAAATCAACATTCACGTCTTTCCCTCCACCTGGAAGCAGATCTGAACAAGGTTCACCACACCACCTTAATATGTCTTTTCTTGGTGGTGGTCCACAGATACCCTTCTCTACACCAAACCTCTCTCCTTGTTCTAACTCTAATCATCACTTGGCTGGTTTATCTCATGGTTTGAATTATGGTGGAAATATGCTTCAGTTCACCAGTGGTGGCCTATCTTTTAATAGCAGGCCGCAGAGTCACTGGATCAACCATGCTGGTATACTGCATGGGGATCACGCAGGCCTTTTAAATACTATTGTGCAACAACAGTTACCTCATCAAAATGGTCTCAGGTCCCCACAAATGATGGCACCACCGCAGCTGCTGCAACAGCAGAGACTGCACCATCAATTACCCTCTTTGGCCCATTTTGCGGCATTACAGTCCCAACAGTATAATGTCCATCCATCGTCCTCACATAAGTCAAAGTTTGGATTGGCTGATATGAGAGACCAAAGACCAAAATCATCACAAAGGAGCAAACATAATATGCGTTTTTCTCAGCAAGGATCTGATGCTAGTAGCCAGAAAAGTGAGACTGGGTGGGTCCAAATTAGATCCAAGTATATGACATCTGAAGAAATAGAGAATATACTTAAAATGCAGCATGCTGCTACACATGGCAATGACCCATACATTGATGACTATTACCATCAAGCAAGTCTTGCCAAAAGAGCTACTGGATCGAGGTTGAAACTGCCTTTCTGCCCATCTCACTTGAGGGAGTTTCCTTCTCGAGGCCGAAATAGTACAGAACAACATCCTCATCTCTCTGTTGATGCTATTGGTAGGATACCTCTCTCTTCCATACGCAGACCTCGCCCCCTCCTCGAAGTCGACCCTCCTCCCTCTGCTTCTGGTGATAGCTCTGAGCAGAAGGTCTCTGAGAAGCCTCTGGAACAAGAACCGATGCTTGCTGCTAGAATCACCATCGAGGATGGACTTTGTCTTCTTCTTGATGTCGATGATATTGATCGGTTTCTACAATCTAGTCCATCCCAGGATGGTGGGGCTCAGCTCAGGCGAAGGCGACAAATCCTTCTAGAAGGTCTGGCAACATCACTTCAACTTGTAGACCCACTTGGCAAAACCAGCCACACTGTTGGGCTGACTTCCAAGGATGACCTTGTGTTCTTACGATTGGTCTCTCTTCCCAAGGGTCGAAAACTCTTATCTAGGTTCCTTCAGCTTCTCTTCTCTGGTAGTGAGCTTGCCCGTATTGTTTGTATGGCTATTTTTCGTCATTTAAGGTTTTTGTTCGGCGGCCTTCAATCTGATCCCGGAGCAGCTGAGACAACCACTCATCTTGCAAAGACAGTTTCCTCATGTGTCAAGGTCATGGATTTACGGTCACTAAGTGCTTGTCTTGTTGCAGTTGTGTGTTCTTCAGAGCAGCCACCGCTGCGCCCTGTTGGAAGCCCTGCTGGTGATGGGGCCTCTATTATTCTGAAATCTGTCCTTGAAAGGGCTACTGAGCTCTTAACTGATCCTCATGCTGCTGGCAACTGCAGCGTTCCTAATCGTGCGCTGTGGCAAGCTTCTTTTGATGAATTTTTCACGCTTCTTACCAAGTATTGCCTGAGTAAATACGAAACCATAGTGCAATCCATATGTTCGCAGATTCAGCCAAGTACAGACGTCATTGGATCAGATGCAGCCCAAGCTATTAGTAGGGAAATGCCTGTTGAGCTTCTACGTGCCAGTCTTCCTCACACTAATGAGCACCAACGGAAACTTCTATTAGATTTTGGTAACCGTTCCATGTCCATTACTGGGTTCAATGCCAGTGGGGAGAGTAGCAGCCGGATAAACTCAGAATCAGTGAAGTGACTAAGGATACCAACAGATAAATTTTAAAGGCTTCGGAAGAATCTATGCTTTCATTGATTTTTTCTCTCCGGATCTTCTGTGGATGCTTTCGGGAAAGTACGGATCTCCTTTAGTATGCTTTGATGTAGTAAATGTGAAGTGGAGATTTCTCTTGAATGCCTTTCACGAAGCGAATCTGCTTTGGAGTGAAATTTGGCTGCATGAGAAGTGTATGCAAGGCATGTGCAAATGTTGCCAATGCACTTCAAGGCTTGTGTAATGTGTATTATTTAATTTACTTGAGACAAAATTTCCCTATAATGCTCATTTTGACGACTTTATGGTCTTGCGTAATTGTGTATTATGATGGAAATTCATGGTGCATGATTGTAACAGAAATTCTTCTTTTGGGGACCTACATTGGTGCTGTGTTAAAACTCCAGACAGAAGCATGGTGGGTATAGAATGTACAGGTTGATCTTAACCTTCCAAAACTTCGTTTCATTCCATCTAATTCACTTGACTGATTGGTCATTGTCAGCTGTAGGTTGCCTATCTTCTACTTGGATGGACACCTTTTTCTCACTTGTTTGGGTTTATGGATGGGAGGGGTGTAACAGCGGAGTCCTAAATTCTTTAGGATTGGTTTAGTATTTTATTATTATTATTATTTATTGGACAACTTATATTAATGTTTAGAACCATCGTTTTGAGGTAGCCCACTAATTTTGAAAGTCCACAATTTATATTTTTGGAGTCTTTTATTTAGGAAAATGTTAGGGTTATTATATTTCTAATATCCATTTACTACTCTTTTTGTACTTTTTTTTTAATTTTTTATTTTACTTAATGGTTGAGAAAGTAACTATTTGTAAAATTATATATTTTTTAAATTTTTTCTTAATGGCTAAAGATGTTAAAAAATACTTAAAAGAAAATGATAAAAAAATAAAAAAAATTCTTAATACCTTATAAGTACTAAATGGGTAGTAATATGAAAGTAACCCTATCACTATCCTTTTATTTATCATGAAACCAACCTCATTAACTTCGACACGAGCTATGGAATGTTAGAACTCTGAATACACTGAATTTCACTGATTCATCTGCTTCATGAAACTTTTCTTTCTTTTTGGCAGTTTTATAAAGTTACTTCTTTTTTTGTTAAATTTGGATATTGTTGTCAAATTGAATATATTATTAAAAAAAGTAAACCAAAAGACTACCGCAATACTTATTCCTTTTGTTTTTTAAGTTTTTCTTTCCTCTTTCTTTTATTTCCATCACACCCACTCCTCCTTTAAGAATCCTCTTCGTTCTAAATTTCTAATCCATTTTGGTTTCCCCTACCCTCACGTTTTTCTTTTGGTTTCCAGCCCCATCAAACAAAAACACTGGTTAGTTCTCGCACAAGCGCTCAGCCCAACCTCCCTGTCTCAAGTCTCAACTCCAGTCACTAAGCTTGGACAACTCTAGAACAACTAGCACGCCATTAGCCAATAGCCATGGAACACCCATTGAAACCACTGGTGAGCAAGCCTCCAAAATCAAATGCCACAAAACTTAACTCCCTCTCTCTGTCACGTTACGCCACTAGTTTCTTCCACAAACCTGGTCAATTGCACCAATAACCAGGTGAGTCTCCTTCCACTATTTCTTTGTCTCCCTCTCACTATCCCTCCATTTTCTTCCCACCAGCATTGCCTCTCTCTACGCTATTTTTGAACATCAACATCACTACAAATGGCCACTAGCACCATTGCAAGGTGCATAGAAGTTGCCGACAAAGCTAGTTCGCTGCACCGCAAGCCAACCATCTCTATAAAGTCTCTTCCCCACCCTGGAACCAGCCACGCTGTTACCATTGCACGTTGAAGACCTACATCCACCCAACGGAAGCCAAGATCGCTGTGAGCCCTCTACCCCTCTCCTTCCCTCAATGCAGCTCTTCCCAACCATTGATGACTATTTTTCTTCTCTCATGTTTCCATTTCGTGTTTCGGCGTTGACTGGTGAAGTCTAGCTTGTCCTTATCATGTCATCTCTTTATGTTGAGTGCCATCTTGGAACAACTGTGAACCAAGCAATTGCACATTCCTACACCAACCAAAACCTAGTCAACCTGGACCAACCCAGCATCACCTCTAACTGAAACACCAAGCATACTGACCATAACTATAGAGCATTCTTGCTCGAAATTGAAGATTTGTAGTGTCACCTAAGTGTTTGCTGTAAGTAGACGTAGGGAGCTCTATATGCTAAGGATGATGGAGCACGTGAAGAGAGGAGTCTAGAGAGAATAACTGAAAACATGGTTGAGATGCTGCCTAAACCTAGGGTGTCAGACTAGGCAATACAATAATAGTGGATAAGACTGCTAAGAGCACTAGCAATGGCTTATTTATCTTTAAATTTGAATAAACTGCCCTTAAAATTATTTGTATTGGTTTATGCATATGGAAAATTATAGATAACTGTGAACAGCCCTTTTTCATCTTTGAAGATGTCATTTTCTTTCTTCAAATATTATTTTTATTGTTTTTTCTCTCTCTATCCTCTCTCGTTGCTCTCTCTTCTCTCTTCTCTCTTGAACACATCTTCTCTCTTTGACACACCCATATTAGAAATTACTCTTTGTACGGTTTCAGAAACCAAGGCTAAAGATAGAGGGTCAATTCCAATTTCTCTAGATATCTCTCTCTCTCTCTCTCTCTCTCTCTCTCTCTCTCTCTCTCTCTCTCTTCATTTCATCGTCCTTTTCTTCATCTTCTTCTTTGAGTAGCTTTGCAAATCTTAAGAACAAAGAGAGAGAAAAATGGAGGCGGCCATGGGATTGATGAGAAGAATCCCTCCAAAGCACACCGGCACTGCCCTTTCTGCACTTCTCAGCCTCTTGCCTCACCACTCCTCCGATCTCCTTTCTCAAGTTGATCAGTCCCTCTACGTCCCCCCCCCCCCCCCCCCTCTCCTTTTTCTGAAACTGTTAACTTTTTTTGGAGCAAGAACAAGGGATTGTTGTGTTTTCGTTTGTGTTTGGGGTCATTTTCTTTGTTAATCCATGGTTGGTTGATGAGATAATGGAGGAGCTGGAGATCAAATTTGAAGTCTGCTCCTTTTGCAGCTTGGATTTTGGTTAATTATAATAATAACATTTTATTATTATTTAGATAAAAAATACATAATCGAATATAGGAATTTTTCTTTATATGCAAAATTAATATTCAAAAGATGTGATTTTGCATATGAAGATGCATAAACCATTGCCAATGCTCTAAGAGACTTTACTCTTACTTCAGCAATATGACTGCTACCACTAGGGGAGACTAGTGGTAACTTACGAGCATTGAAAAAGTAAAAAGTGAGAGTAGAGGCGAGAAGGGAGTAGTGAAAGGAGAGAGAGGGCAAGTGAAAAGGCGAAACGTGGATGTGGAAAGAAAATAGAGCACGAGTAAGAGTGGATGAGAAAAGAAAGGAAAAAGTGAGCGGAGCGCTAGTGAGCAAGGAAAAGATAGAAACATACTCCGACGATTGTTAAAATTTACCGATCCATATAAGTGGAAATTGTGCTAGTTCTATTAACAAGCTTGTCGATTATTTATTATTGTTTATTATATTATGGATCGCCATTTACTTGTTGATTTTATTTTAGATTCATGGCTAATTTGATGCTCGCAAACTCCGCTTGGGAT
The DNA here is from genome assembly GCF_018687715.1 of Carya illinoinensis. Classification (NCBI taxonomy): domain Eukaryota; kingdom Viridiplantae; phylum Streptophyta; class Magnoliopsida; order Fagales; family Juglandaceae; genus Carya; species Carya illinoinensis. Next base: position 39,182,995 of record NC_056754.1, read on the forward strand.
TTGACGGAGTTTGAAGTGTTGAGACATGTAACACAAGGTCACATACTTCATTCATGATAGTAAAAGATGTAGTGCACATAGCATGCATCTAACAGTATGCAGTAATCGAGTAGATAGTTTTTTTTTTCCCCTTTGAGAAATACACAATGTACCAAAATATTGATCCCAAAATATCCTTATATTTCATTCATATAAGCATACTCAAAAGTAACATCCTTAGTCCAACCAGTTTTCAAACTAAACAGACATTGTACTGGAGTTGGAACTCCTCAATTACAGGCTAAAAGATATTTAGTCTATATGTCAAGCCACTCACGCAACTTGGTTATCACTTCCAAAATCATATTAAAAAATTGAACTATCATACTCATTAATTCTTGAAGGCTTGTCCCTGATCTATTCGACATCATCCAATTTGGGACACGGTGCTCCATCGAGCCCTGACCCAGCTCTACCATTTTGGAAGGAGTGGTAGTTGAGACTACCATAGTGAGATTTATAAAATCTCAGCAAGTAAAGTTTCTAAGCTACTAACGATATGAATAGGTATGCATGACAGTAATATAACGGTATGCATCATGATATGAACTTGAACATGCCTGACATGACTTGAAATTAACATGGCTTGACATGAACATGGCACGCTTGCTCGTGTAAGCTGAATTCATGCATTTTAATTGAGAATAGGAGTACTCAAGTAGCTTACACGCCTTCACACTAAGTACCCTTTATATTACGGCAGATGTACACTCTTTGTCCTAGTATTCGGCAACTCATGTGCCTTCACCTTAAAACCCGGCAGATCGTATCTCCTTGATAGTAATGCAATTTAACTTGATAAATGCTTCATGCTTGACTTGAAATATTTCATGACTAGCTCTTATGCACTTGGGGTCATGATGACATAAAGGACTCATACATGACTTAGATAACAACGTACAAGCTACAAACCTCAACAACTTGACATTACTCCATAATAACAATAAAGCAATAATAACATCAATTGCAATAAAATCGATCTTAGTTAAATTTAACAATACATAGGTCATAGAAAAATACTAGAAATGACGTTTGCTCCTACTATTCTTGGGGCGCCAGCATCTACCTCTCCAAGAATGACTGCATACACTAAAGCTAGTACTGGAAGTCGTGCCTTTGGTTTGAAATCCTTATTGGGAACCGTCCCATTTCTCCGATCTCTTTTGGGATAGTTTTTTATCAGATGGTCGTTGGCCACACTTGAAATAGAGTTCTAAAGTAAATTTGCACTTGCCCCCATGGTTTTTACCGCACATCCCACATAATGGGTATATGGTTGGCATTAAGCTTCCAGTCTTGATGCATTTTCCCTTATTTGGTCCAGTATACATCTTCTTTTTTGAACTTTCTTCAATAGCTTCCGGTGAAGTCCTCTTTCATTCCGAAATGATCTGGAGGGTCAAACCCTTTGCTCAGTTTTTGAAATAGTGGCTACATTGACCAACTCTTGGTAGTTCTTGATATGGAAGCAAGCCACCCGGTTGGGGATCGTCGGCTGCAAGCCTCCTTGAAACTTCTAGGCTTGCATCTTCTTAGTAAAAATTAGGTGAGGTGCGAACCTCCTCAATTTCATGAATTTGGTAGCGTACTGTTCCACATACATGCTACCTTGTACTAGAGACAAACTCTTGCGCCTTCTGTTGCTTCATCGATTTGGGGAAGAATCGATTATTGAACTCCTCCCGAAATCTTCCACAAGTTAAGGAAACTAGGGTTCCCAACTCCCTTGTCAGAAGTTGCCTCCATGTATCCCACTATCTGTCAGCTTCTCCTTGAAGCATATATATGGCATATAGTACTTTTTGGTCTTTAGTGCAACCATATATCTCAAATGTCCTATCAAGACCGATCATCCATTTGTCTGCCCTCAAGGGCCACTCATTACCACAAAAGTTTGGGTAACGGTGAACCATAAACTTTTTATTGGAACAGTCCCTAACTTTTAGCCTAGGCACATGCACTTGCTGTTGTTACTATTGTCTCAGCATGTTAGTTAGCAAACGTATAGAGCTAATCCTTGCCTTCTGTCCATTAAAGGATTATGTTCTTCTTGGTTGTTATCTCCACCAGGGTTTCTAGGTGCTTTTTCACGTGTCATGTGTTACTTCCTAAAATGCATGTTTACATGTATCAACTTCATGCACTAACTCTTGTACTTAGGAAAATTCAAGCTTAATAAAGGACTAAAATCTTAATCCTATACTTTGGTATAATTCCTAGGGACATGTGAGTTTAACCTAGAGACTTATTGCTTTGATACCATCCTATGATGCCCTTAGATCTGCTTAGGACTAAATGGACTTTGAAGCATCAGGACATGCAATATAAGATTACCTGCCCCCGTTTATGACAGTTAAAGATGAAGTATAACTAGCATGCATCTAACAGTATGCAATATTTGTAGTGGATAATTTTTTTCTTTGAGCAATGCTATGTACTAGAAGTAATATACCCTAAAACATAAATATTTTTTATAAAATTCACATGGTAACTGATATCCAAAAGGTTACAAATTTTTCCAACAGGTTTGTAACATAAAGAGTATTGGAAACAACGCTCCATAAACACAATCCAGAAATAAAATCTATTGTACTAAATTGCTGAGCTGTGTAAATAATCTCCATAAATTGCATCCAGAAAGTGAATAACTATAGTTATCAATTCTTCATCGTCTCTCTATGGATTAGTCAACCTCGTCCAGTCCTCCGCGTTTGGGTTTTTTAGATCCTGACACATCGTCTACCATTCTGGGGGGAACTGTAGTTGGGATTACCAAGTCTGAGATTTGTTTACAATTCTTAGCAAGTAATCTACCAAGTTACTAACATTATATGTATGCATGCATGATCTTAAAATGGCATGGATGCATCGTGACATAATGTGGAAAATAGCATGACATGGGCTTGACTGCAAATAGCGTGACTTAAACATGGACATAAATGCCTTGATTGAACTGAACTAAATTGAATGTGACATAACTTGACATGAATTGAACTTGACATGAACTGAAATGAACGTGACATGAACATAACGTGGCTTGAAATGAGCTGAACATGAACTGAAAATACTTGACATGAATTGAATTTGACAATAAGAATGATTTCGCTAGTTGTTTTGTTAGGAATAGGTGAATAATCAGATTGATTCTATCCAACATATTTCGCCAGAGATACTCAAACTGAGAATGATTATGCCATGAGTATTTTAATGAAAATATCCTAATAATCAAAACGATTACACCAGGAGTACCTAGAATAGTTTTAATGAAAATATTTTGACAGCCACAATGATTATGCCATGAGCATTGTCGTAAAGGTGCTCTAATAATCAGAATGATTACGCCATAAGTACTTGTATCCCATGCATTATCAATGGAGATACTCGAACAACCATCATGATTACGCCATGAGTATCCCATGCATCACTGACGGAGAAAATATTTCTTGATGGACTTATGTGACTCATGACATATATCCATGGTGTATAATTGATAACTATGTAATCGATGGCATGATATTCATGACATGTAATAAAACATGTAATAGACATGATGACATGGCATTCATGACATGTAACAGATAGACATGTTACAGTAATGACATTCATGTAACAAATAAACATGTAAGAAATGACATGGAATTCATGGCATGTAACAATGGCATGACATTCGTGACATGTAACAGATAAACATGCAATAGTTAAATGTGTAATAGATAACTAATGACATGGCATGATATATCATAGCAACTTCAATAAGTATAGTGACATGAATATAAAAATGGCAGTCTTACCACCGCACATACATAGATATCCCGAGAGTAAGTTAGAAGTTAACTTATGGATTTTTTGTATAAAGCATAAACGTAGTGTGAAAAAGCGTTGACTGAAATGAGATAATTCCTAAGGTTAGAATATCTCACCAAACCTCATACAACCTAAAGTCTCACTAACTTAGGGCTAAATTGCAAAGTAACCCCTTTACATGTGGGAAATTACAAATTTGTCTCCAAAATAAGGATTTTGCATACTAACTCCAAATGCTTTGTTCTAAATCCAAATATCAAATCAGAAAAATTTAAAACAAGTCATAACTAGGAGAATTTTACTATGGCTGAACCACTCCAGGGCAAAAATCAACACTTTGTTGCATACTTGTCATTGAAACACACTTTCATTCTTAAATCGATTTCACCAACTTCTAAAAATCATATCCTAGGTTCCAAAATCATTCTAAGACATCAATAAACACATTTCATAAAAATCATAATCTCATCATATCAATAAAAATACTAAAGCACCAAGTTTTAGGTCTAAAAGGACCAACTCTTGATGTTCTTTGTCTAATGCTTCTCCAATCAACTCCAAGGACTCCAAAAGTCCATAAACACATTCTTAACATGTTTACAAATCAAAATTAAGTGGTAACATATTTGAAAAAATAACCATTATCACAAAACTTCTCACCAAACAATAGGATTGACACTAACTTCAAAATCGTGTACCTTATGCTTATGACTTAGAATAAAGACAGTAGATCCTTAATTTTCATGAAGTAAAACTTCAAAAAATAATATCATATACCTCATATTTAAGTTCTAAAATTGATCTAAGCATTAATTGTAGAATCACATGGCAGAAGTTTCATTAAAACTTAACACATACCCGAAAGCCTCTAGATTGGGTCCTAAACAAACTTTTGCATGTGTAAAAATTATTCCATCAATATCAAAACCAATATTCTCCAAAAATAAACTTCTAAAACCTATATAAAATCCTTAAGAACATCCTATGTAAATCTCAAGACCATTGGATCATGTTTCTATAGCAAAAGATTTCAACTTCACCAAAACAGAAACTGTGTTGAAACTTCTAGTTTTCAACTTTCCAAAATCAAGCAAAACTCTTTATAAAAACTATTAACATACAACAAATCAAAACTTAGCTTACATATTAACATGTTAGAACTTCACAACATCAAGATATACCCAAGATTCCATAAGAAACTTCATCAAAATATCAAAGTTTCACATGACACTGAAATTGTCTCCCATAATGAACTTTGCACGTTCAAACCTAACCTTTACCATTCAATACTCCATGAGAAATTATGAACAGCATATAAATGGAAAATATACTCAAATAGAGACAAAATGAATTTTCGTGAGAATCGACCATAAAAGACTTGGAAAAAATCGAGCAAGAACAGATAAGAAAACCGCCAAGACTGTCTCTCTTGAGTTCTCTTTAGAAAATGGAGTGTAATTCCATTTTTTGAAGTGTGGGAGGAAAGAGGCTTGATATACATGATGGTGGGATGATATGGGGTGGTTGAATAATCTTTGGATGCGATGTTGGTAGCCAAAAATGGGGGGAGCAAGGGGCTACACAGCTACTATTGGCAGTAGTAGTTCTGGCCAAGTGGATGGATTAGGCTTTGGCTAGGCTTCTTGTCATTCATCAAGTAAGCATTTGGGGATGAAATGAGTGGTGGTTTTGGCCCTTTTCTAGGCCTTTGGAGAGGTAAAAAGATGGGCCTTATCGATGGGCTAAATTTTGGGTTTTCATGGGATTCCTTTTGGGGTTTTGGGGTCATCATGGGGATTTTAGGGTTTCAATTTAAATCAAATGGTTTGGGGTTTCACTAGAGTTGAAGCTCTCTCTTGGTTGGTCAAAGTGTGTTTTGGGTGGTTGGAAAGGTGTTTGTCTAGGTGGCACGATTATATGGCTTGATTTGCATTCAATCCATCATACTTAACTCACTAGTAGACAAGTGTCCTAGCACTATTCCAATGAATGGCTAAGAATGTGCCAATTATCCATCCAAGAAGCAATCTTAATGATTCTAAGTGGATCTAGATCTTCCACATAACGATTTGACAGTCGTTTAAACTGGGTGCCATGTGACACTAATTCACCCAAAAAATTGCAAAAATTATTATTACACTATAAAATTATAAATAATTATATGAGTCTAGTGGTGAAATTCTTTTCACAAACTTCAACTCCTAAAGTTCCTTGATTAAATAAAAAGGTACTCTCAGATACTATTCATTAGGAAAGCATAAAACGGATTATTACACCGTAAAATTTTAAATATTCATTTGAGACTACTGATGCAATTCTCTTTGCCAACTTAATCGGTTGTTCTCTTCATGATTTTATTTTTTTTTTTGGGATTTTATGACGTTCCTAAGGTTTAAAAAAATTCTTCCATTGAATTTCTAGTGGGTTGTTACAAAAATGAAGACATGGCATCCGTGGCATGCAACAAATGACATGACATTCATGATTAGTGACAAATGACATGGCATTTGTGGCATGTAATAGATAAATAAATGATAGATCATGACATGGCATTCATGGCATGTGACACTGATATGACATTTATGTAACATATAAACGTATAAAAAATGACATGGTATTCGTGTAACATATAAATTTGTAACAGATAATTGATGACATGACTTAGTACATTATAACAATTACAATAAACACAGTGACATGAATATAAATCACACTAGCCTTTCCACCGTACATATGTAAATATAATGAGAGTAAGTTAGAAACTAACTTACAGTGATAATGCATAACGTAAATGCAAAGGTAAAAGTGCGTGAACTAAAATGAGATATTTGCTAAGGTTAGAATATCTCACTAATTTCTTATAAGCATAAAACTTTCTAACTTATGGCTAAAATTGTAAAGTTACCACTCTATTATAGAAAATTACAATTTTGCTCCTAAAATACAGGTTTTGCATAAAACTACAAATATCTGAGTTGATATTTGTTGAAAGTCCAAATATCAACTCAAAAAAAATCTAAAACAAAATATACTATGAGAAACATGCTTGGGTCAATTCACTTATAGGCCAAAAACTTTATTTTTGATGCAACTTGACCTTCTAACATACTAACATGCATAAACTGAATTTATCAACTCTACAAAATCATAGTGTTTGTTCTGAAATCATGCTAAGACACCAATTAACACATTTCATGAAAACTCAAACTCACTACATCAAGAAAAATGCCAAAACACCAAGTTTAGGCCAAATAGAACCAACCCCTGATGTCTTGGTCTAACACTTTCCAAATCAACTCCAAGAACTCCAAATATAAAAACTTCATAAAATGGTATCACACAAGCATTAAAAAAAATGTCACCATCGAGGCCTTTGCATCATTATACTTCACTTCTAAGAACTGTCTAGAAACTGCCTCTCAACTCTCTCTTAGTTTCCTCTTGGAAAGTAAGGGAAAAATGTTTTAGCGTGGAGTGAATTGCAAGGGGAGTGCTATATAAGAGAGGGGCTAACATGAAGGGTGGCTGAGTGATTCTTAGATTAGAGGGTGGAAGTTGAAAAGAGGTGGAAAAGTGGGCTACATAGCAACTAGTTTCTAGCTACAGTCTGGTCGAGTGGATGGGCTTGTGTTGTAGGCTTTTTTTATTACCATAAAGTCAGTATTTGAGGCTAGCCATTGAGTAGCATGTCAGACGTGTCTTGGCCTTGGGGGCAGGAAGAAGCTTGGGCTAGGTTATGGTTTCAGTGGGCCAAAGATAGGCCTAATGGAGTGGGCTCATTTTGGAATTTCAATGGGGTTTCATTCAGGGTTTTAGCTATGATTAAGTCCAAATAAAAATTTTCTTGGTCAAATATAATTACCATGATGTAAGAGAGTGGATGAGGGTGTTATTGTGTATACTTGAGTGATTAATAGCATGTGGAAGTGATTTAACCAAGTGATTAAACACTTTATCAAAATTAGGTTGTTTAGGGTTTGGAAACCAAGTTTTGGATTTCGGTTGACTCTCAAAGATTTGGGGTTTCATTAGGGTTTCAACCCTGTTCTTGGTTGACCAAATAGTGTTTGGTTGGGTGGATAATATTTGACGGAGGTGGCATAATCACATGGCTTGATTTACCCTTCATCTCCTTCACTTTTATTCTCCATGTGACAAATGTCCTTATACTATTCATATGAATAGTTAGGATTGTGTCATGTGTCCAACTAAAAAGTAATCCTAGTGATCCTTAGTGAATTTGGAGATCTTGCATAGTGATTTGACAGTTGCTTGAAACGTTTGAAACAGGTTCCATGTAGCGTTATCTATTATTCACCCGAACAATCTCAAAAGTTTTTATTACACCATAAAATCATAAATATTTCTATGATTCTAATGGTGCAATTTGTTTCATGAAATTCTATTCCTGATTGTCTTAATTAAATAAAAAATATGTAACAGCCAGTTAGAAATTCAATGGTGAAAATTCTATAGACTTTAGGAACATCGTGAAAACTCTATAAGTTTTCACAAATCGGCTAATCGCAAAAGTTTTAGTTTGTCAACATGGTCAGTGTTATCACTCACTATGGTGCCAGAAATGCAATTTTATTTGTTTGAGGTAGTTAGAAGTATCAAAATACGTTATAGTCTGCACTACTAGACTCAATTGAATATTTAGGATTTTATAGCGCAATAATCGAAACTGTGAATTTATTCATAGGGGCACTTCGGGGTTGAGTTTTGGTAAATGATTTTCACTGTAGTTTAATATGAATATTTAAGATTTTTCAGTACTAAGTTTATTATGCATTGTTTTGGAGTGAATAGTAACCTCGATAAGCGTACTAAGTGCAGTGTTTTCAAAATTACAGTGTGGAATGCCCAAATTAGGTTCGAGAAGTTTTATTTAGACATTTGGTAAGATCTTAGCCACACATAGTGAATAGTATTAGACACTTGGCACAAAAAGGAACCATTAGATGGATTTGTGAAGGAAATCAAGGTGTGAGATTAGGCCACCTAAATAAAAATGTTTTTATTTGATTAACCAAATTAAGCCAAATCAAAGAAGGTTTCAACCCTACTGAAACAAAAAATGGTTGAAATCCAATTGAAATCCCAAAATTTTGGTTGAAACCAATACCCTAAACGGTTTCCCCAAACCCTAAAGTTGGCATTCAAACCCTTTTTGATCCAATTTATAGCATTGTGTTTAATCAAATCACTTTCACATGCTATTAATTTCTCAAATTCTTATTATTACATCATTATCCAACATTTTAAACCTTGAAAATTTGATTGGGCCAAGAAAAATTGGATTTGAGCTTGATAGCATCTCAAACCCTAACCAAACCCCCTTTAAACCCCAATTTGAAGCCCACTTGGTTGAGGCTCACCAAGGCTGAAGAATTTGGCTATCTTGGCAAAAATTCTTGAAGAATTTTCCTCCCCCACATGGCAGACCATCCACTGCCCTTGGCGGCACCCAATAATGCCTTGATGAGATGGAGAAACCCACTCCATCAACCTCCATACCTCACAGCTTCTGCAGGCAGTTCTTTCCCCCCCACTATTCTCCACTTTATGTCATATAGCCACCTCAAATCAAGGTTCATTCAAGTCCATATCTTCCCCCTCTAGAAGTCTTGAGTCGTGCAAGACACACTTCCATCCCTTTCATAACTTCTTCAGCCAGTTCTTAGAGAGAAATCTAAAAGAGCTCTCTAGGGCAGATTTCTGGGTCTTTTTGCATGGAGCTTTTCGACCATTTGTAAGTATTTTCACACGATTAATCCTCATAAAAGTTGTTCCTCTTTGAATATAGTTTTCTTAGATATATTATTCGTTTCCATGGTCATTTGGTTGGTCAAAAGTATATTTAACTATGGAAAGGTTATTCTGGGTGTGAAACTGGAGAGTATGTTATGTTTTAGAGTTTTTTACGAAGCTAATGGACATATCTTGGTCCGAAAATTTTATAGAGTGTTTTTAGAATGTGTTTAAGAGTGTTCATTGAGGTTTTGTTGCATGACTAAAGCTTTTGATGGTAGATTTTCTTAGATCTAAAAACTTGAAAACTGGAAGTGGCAAAACAGTTTTTATTTGGAGAAAATTTAAATATTTCAAGGTTTGATCTTACTCTAAAGGCTTTGATATTTTTATATGATGATCCTAAGTCTCTTATTTTCATGTTAGGATGTTATTTTAAAGATATTTAGCATTAGTTTCAAAGATATGATTTTTCTATGCAAGAGGATTTCGGTTAGGCCTCAGATTTGATGTTTTTGGATTAGATCCATGTTTTATTGATTTTTAGCCATGTGATTTTAATTTTGATGGTTGCATATTCTTTAGGACATTTTTTTTAAACCATGTGATGCTTTATTTTGAAGATCTCACCTTCTTAAGCTATTGATCAAGAGATTTATCAAAGCTAGTTGAGGAAAAAGTTTATGTTTTTAGACTAAGTGTAAAACCAAAAAAATCCAATTGTTATTTTGTGATTTTGGTGACTTTAGTTTGATGATTTAAAACATGGTTGATCTTTGGATGATGTTCTGAATATGTTAGAAGTAAGATTTGATTTTTTGGACTTCTTGGAGATGTTTTGATTTAGGGTCAAAGCTTGTGATTCAAGTGTTTGGATCTTTTTACAAAAAGTTTGGTGTTGATTATTACATTTTCCTAAATGGATGTTTTAAGTATGGTTTTAAACTCAGGATAGGAGGATCCTTGTTGCAAAATTTTGGGTTAAGCATGAGTTTTAAAGTTGAAAGGAATTGCAACAAAAATCAAGAGAAATGGCCTATGGATGTTTCGGCCATATTGTGTTTTCCATAGTTGTGATTTGTTTTAAATTTTTCTGAATTGATATTTGAGTTTAGAACAAAATTAACATGAGGTATGTAAATTTTGAAAATTTTTAGAGTTAAGATGTGAAATCCTTAAGTTAGGAGTAAAACGGTCATTTCCCACATGTAGAGGGTAAAATGGTAATTTTACTCTCAGTTTGCTTGTTTTCATGTTTCTAATTGTTAGTAATTAAATGTCTAAATTTTAGAATACCTTCTTACAGTTCATCGTGTTTTGTGCTTTATTCTCGTAGAACGCGACGATCAAGGTAAGTTAGTTTCTAACTTACTATCAGTTTATTATGTATTTATGATGGATAAGCGAACTACAATTTATGTATGTATGTTATAATATATACCACGCCACGCCACGTCATTACATGTTTATCTGTTATGCATGATTTATTCTGTCATGAATATTTATCTGTTACACAATCTATTCTATCATGTATTGTTGTATGTTATAAGTATGCCAAGTTAAGTATGCCACATGTTACATGTATGTTATATCATGTAATATTCACTGTTCCAAGTATGTCATATCAAGTATGATAATTGTTACATGTTCGGTCATGTTACAAAGTGTTTCCATCTGAAGTAAGTCATGTCTTTCGCGTTACGTTTAAGTTAGTTATGTCTAGCATACTCGTGATGTAATCATTATGATTGTCTGAGTATCTCCACTTGTAATTCACACGAGGTACTTTTGGCGAAATCATTTTGATTGTCAGAATGCCGTTCAAGTTCAGTTATGTAGATACTCCTAGCGTAATCATTCTGATTGTTAGGGTATCTTATTTAAAATACTCATGATGGAATCATTCTGATTGTCAGAATATTACTAGGTACTCCTGGTGTAATCATTATGATTGCTAGGGTACGTGTTTTAAAATACTCATGATGAAATTATTCTGATTGTTTGAGTATTTTTGACGGAATATGTTGGGCGGAATCATTCTGATTGTTCACTATTCCTGACGAAACGACTGGCGGAATCATTTTGATTGTCAGAATTCAAGTCCAAGTTCATGTTAAGTAAAGAAGCAAGATTTCAAGTTTATGTTACATTAAGTTTCAGATCAAGTGCATGTTAAGTCAAGTTTCAGATCAAGTTCATATTATGTTACTAGGTCCACGTTCACGTTAAGTTTCAAGTTCAAGTTCATGTTATGTTCACGTTTATGTTATGTTCAAGGTCACGTTCATGTTATGTTATGTTCATGTTCACGTTAAGTTTCAAGTTCATGTTCATATCATGCTATGTTTTAAGTCCATGTTATATTTCAAGTTCATGTTTATGTTATGCTGTTAGTCCATGTTATGTTTTAAGTTCAAGTTCTTGTCATGTCAAGTAAAATTCAGTTTACGTTTCAGTTCAGGTTATCTTAGTTATGCCATACTATATGTCAAGTTATGCTATGCTTACTTATGACTTTAATTATGCATTCATGCTTTTACTGTTATGCATGCATCATTAACCTGTGTGGGAGTTTCTTGTTAACTTACTGAGATTTGTAATCAAATCTCACTGTGGTAGTCCCAACTACCATTCCCCCCAAATGGTAGATCTTGTTACAGAACCCAAAGGAGAATCGGAATCCGACCAATTGAACATGTTCGACTAAGCTACAGTGCGACGTCGATGATGGCATAGTATTTAACTTAGGTTACTACTTGTACTTATGGAGTTGTATCTCCAGTACTCTTTTGATCACAACCATTTTGGACTAATGTTGTGATCATGGTTGTTTAGTATGCCTTTATGTATGAAATATGTTTCAAGTATTTGGAATATTTTTAGTTTGGTACACAGTATTGCTAACGAAAAAACAAATTATTATCCGCTACAAATATTGTATAATGCTAGATGCATGTTAGGAACATTGCATCTTACATGTCATGAATGGGAGCAGGTAACCTTGTGTTGCATGTCCTGATGCTTCAGATGTCTGTTTGATCCCAAACAAAATCTGGGGGTGTCACAAAATCAATCACGAGTACTATTCATACGAGAAACTAGGAACGTATTATTGCATTGTAAAGTCCTAAATATTCAAATGAATCTAATGGTGTAATTTGTTTCATAAACTTATACTCTAAAGTGCCTTAACTAATAGAAAAGTAACTTTGTTACAATAGTAGATCGGGATCCAACTATGCTGGCAAGTCAAAACCTAGTTTATCGCTCGATTCGTAAAATCCTATCGGGATTTCACGTGGTTTCTAAGGTCTAAAGAGATTCATGCTTCAAATATCTTTCAGGTCGTTACATCCTTCCCTCCTAAGTTCGCATATAGAATATAACTAACTACCATACGAAAGGAGAAGATAATACTCACATGGATAAAACCCAAACTAAACAAGTTCTAAACTAACTATCTATGACACTATATCAATTCCTATGCAAAGTCACTACTTTGCTTACTACTCAATGAGTCATGTACCACATATTTTTCACTAATATGAACTTGCCATTTTCTTAAACCTCTATCTCCAATCAACAACTTGCATTGGAGTCCTTCCATAAGGTAGACTGGGTTGTACCATCATACTCTTTGAATCTAGAACTTCTAGTGGCTGATCTCCCAAAATGTTTCATTAGAATAATGCACGTGATACACATCATGTGTCCTTAGAATCCAGTTTGAAACTTTTGCCCATATGTAACTGAATCCACTTTCTCTACCACCTTAAAGAATACTATCTATCTTGGACTAGTGTACTTCTTCTTAACTAGAACGAATCATTCCTCTTTGTAGGTTGTACCTTGGTAGGTGTTCATTCATCATTTTAAACTTAAGGCTCTCTCTCATGTGGTTGGCATAGCTCTTTTATCCATCATGAGCTATCATTCATCTTGAACCTAATCAAGAGGATTTGTTCCTACTGTTCACGTAATATCTCAAAATCAAGACTTTACTCTCCCCATAATTGACTACTTTCTAATGGTGACTTATGTCTTTACTAAAACAGTGCTTCTTTAGAGGCCATTTAATGGCAGTTGGGAAACTACTATCATAAGTAAATCCTATTAACGCCAATGTTTCTCCCAATTACTCCATTCTTGCCAAAACAAACTCAATCATATCCTCTAAGTTGGATAGTTGATCCTGTCTAATCATTCACAAAATCAAAACTAACTCCAATACACAAAACACCATTTACTCAATCTTCAATATCCCCTTACTTCTAAAGGGTTTTCTATACCTTCATAGGTACAAGAAATAGTACCCCTAACAAGAATCGAGAATTGTTACTCTTCCCTCTTGGGTATCTATTCAGTTTAAGAAATGAATATCCGTACAATGTTGCAGACACTAAAAACCATGATGCACTTGAATTATACAATGCACAAGCCACAATCCTTAATGGCTTGACATTGCCTAGTGTTGACCATAATGTAGTACTACTACTGTCCATAGCTAAACTAATCTTAGCTAAGCTTAACGATACATAGGTCTTAGAAAATACCAATGATGACATCAGCTCCTTCAGTTCCTTGGATGTCAGCATCTACATCTCTCGCAGTGACAGTGTACACTCTAAGGATACTTGGTGCCTCGGCTTTGGTTTGCTATCCATGTTGAGGGAAATTCCACTTTCCTAATCTTCATTGGGATAGTCCCTCTTAATGTGGCCTAGTTGACCACAATTAAAAAAAACTCTTGAAGTGAGTCTGCATTTGCCACCATGTTTCTTGCCACACTTTCTACAAACGGGTAACGGGATGGGATTTGGCCTCTAGTCATGATGTTATTTCCCTTGTCCACTTGGTTATAACCCTCTTATTTTATGAGCTTTTACAAGCAGTAAATGGGTAAGCTCTCTTTTTCTCTGAATCAATGTGGACAATTAAGCCCTTATGCTTGACCTCGGCAATCGCTACCACATTAACTAGCTCTTGGTAATTCTCAATCTGGAAACAAGCCACTTGAATGCAAATCCTCTACAGCAAACCTCTTTGAAACTTTTGAGATTGCATCTTTTCAGTAGAAATTAAGTGAGGTGCGAACCTCCCAAATTTCATGAATTAGGCAGCATATTGCTCCCCTGTCATATTGCCCTTAACTAGAGATACGAACTCTTGTGCCTTTTGTTGCTTCATTGAATCAAGGAAAAATTGATTGTCGAACTCCTCTTAGAATCTCCCCAAGTCAAGGTAGCTAGGGTTCCCAATTCCCTTGCTAGAACTTATCGCCTCGTATCCCACCATATACTTGCATCAGATATCAGGCATACATCACGTTTTGATCTTTTGTGCATCCACAAATCTCAAATGTTTTTTCAAGATCTATCATCCATTTATCTGCCCTCATGGGCCCTTCATTGCCCAAAAAATTCAGGTAACAATACACTAGGAACATCTCGTAGGGACATTCCCTAACTTCTTGACTGTGCTCGAGCACTTGCTATTGTTGTTGTTGTTGTCTAAGCACTTACGTCAGTGGATGAATGGCTTTAGTCATTCCTTGTCCTCCGTTCATTGGAGGATTCTATTCCTCTTTATTGTTGTCTCCACCATAATTTCTAGAGATTCTCTTTAAATTGGTTCGGTTGCTTTTTTTACCTTAACAACCCTCAATGAGAATCTACCACATCAGTAAGTGCATCCAAACCATAATGAAGCTTACCCCACCAGATCAATTGGAGAGCCCCTTATCACACCCAATGGAAGATGAATCCTTCAACAGTCCTCTATCATTCAAATCACCACAAAAGTGTGCTTCAATAGCCTTATCATAGTCGCCCATCACCATCGCTTTGTCACGGTCTGTCCGTTGCTGCCCCTCAGCCACTTACATGGTAATTTCCAATTTGGGTTTTTTCCTATGGGTACTTCTTGGGTAGGAGATGTGTTCATATATGTTCCAAAGCTAATAAACCAGATTCAAAATATTCAGGTAGGAGATGATAAGAGTCTAAGAGAGTTATAAAATATTCACACTTAAAAAGAAAAAAAGTGATGAGATATGTATGGGTTTCTTGGAACAATAATCCATGCGGATCATAGTCTTAGATTCGTCGATCATGCATAAATCTCCCTCTCCCTCTCCATCTGTTTCTCATCAACTGCAAACTATTCTTTTCCTACTATGAAACCAAACACAAGACCATGAGAATACTAGAACACACTGGAATCCTTTTTCATTTCAAGTGAGGTATTTAAACTATACATGGTTGACTCATTTTTGGTTGAGAACTTTGCCTATCTCTTTCTTGTACTTGGAATCATGATTACTGTCAATTACATGGTCGACTCCTTTCTAGTCTAATGTGGTGCATACCCATTTTATCAAATCTTTCTCTCCAAACTCAGGATCAGTTGGGAGCCTACCAGTTACCAAGTCCAAAATGACCACATTTGAACATAGCTTCGAGAGACAAGGGAGGGTGACGATTGACAGAAATTTCAAAGGGAATTGATAGAAATTTCGCAGGGGAGGATGGCATGCCACCATTGTGAGAGAGAGGCTTTGCTCGAGGTACTAGGCCATGCAAGAGGATGAGCCACCACAGTTATTCTTCTTGGACCATCGCGAGAGGGGGGTTTGTGGTATGGAGAAGGCCATGTGAGAGGAGGGCTTTGCTCTAGATGAGGGGAGAAAATTATTATCTCCGTGCGAGAGGGAGACGAGGGGATGAATGGGAATCTTAAATTCCCTAATGTGCGGCCACATGAAATGTATCCTATGATGTCTACGTGTCACTCTCATATTGGAGGACTATTATTTGGAGGTTATTGGACTGACCGGTTATAACTAGAGACGTATTGGGATTTGACAGGTACCACCTTGTAATCTCAGCTTGGAATTTGACAAATCTTGAAACATCTGGACATGCAATGTAACAAACTGCAAGAAATTCAACAGATGAATATCTTTAGACCCTAGTAACGTTGTAAAATCACAAAAATATTTCACAAATCAAGCAACCAATTAGGTTTTAGTCTGTCAACATAGTCGGATTCTGACCAACTATGGTAACAAAATTGCCTTTTTATTTATTTAAGGTACTTCGGAGTATAAGTTGGCGAAACGAATTGCACCATTAGACTTAGATAACTATTTAGGATTTTATTTTTCTTGTTTAATTAAGGTACTTAGGAGACAAATTTTGTAAAATTGTACCACTAGACTCATGATTATTTAAGATTTTATGATGCAATAATAAATTTTACAATTTTTTCAAGTGAAAAGTAACATTGGGGATAGTGCCACGTGGCACCCAGTTCAATGATTTTCAAATGATTATGTGAAATGTTGAAATCCACTAGATTAAGTTTTAGATGGACACTCAGCACATTTCTAGCCACTCATTAGAATAGTAATAGGACACTTGTCATTTAGAGAGTTAAGTGTGATGGAATGGAGAAAAAATAAAATCATGTGATCTTACCACCTATGTAAACACTATTCCGATCACCTAAAATACTTTGTGATCAACCAAAAGAGGGTTTAAACCCTAGAGAAACTCTAAACCATTGAATTTCAACCAAAACCCTAAAACCATGATGATGGCTGAAACCTAAATTTGTGGCCTAGTTTTGATTAAGTGTTTGCTCACTTAGATTAATGACTTCCACATGCTATTAATTACTATATCTTCTACTCTAAATATTGGTAATCACATTGGGCCAAGAAAAAGTTGTTTTTGACTCACCTATGATTGAAACCCCAAACGAAGCCCATTGAAACCCTAAACTGAAGCCCATCGGTTAGGCCAATTTTTGGCCCACCGAAAACAACCACCAAGGGAGGTTTCTTAAGGAAGTTTCTTCCTCTTCACAAGGCCAAGACAAGGGATGAAATACCACTCAAGTCTCACCCCCAAAATTCACTTGATGGGAAGCAAAAAGCCTACCAAACTCAAATTATCCTCTTGGCTAGTTTTGGCAACAAGGGGACAATAGCTGAAAAAGTGGGTTGTTTAGCTATTGTCCCCTTTTGGCTGAAAAACTCTCATTCAAGGGTCACTTTGCCACCACATGCCAGTCCTTCTCTCATATATCCCATGCCCGATGCCTTTACAATTCACACTTTTACATTTTTCCGCACTTGTTTGGAGAGAGCCCTAGAGAGAGCTTTAGAAAGATTTTTTAGCAGTTGTTCAGCTTGCATTTTCCATCCAGTCGATTCTCATGATACTCTTTTCATGTATTTTTTTCCTTTTGGAGTCAAGTTTATGTTGGTATATTTTGGATAATTTTTCATGTCATTTGGATTGGTGAAAGTTTGGTTTGAACATGCAAAGGTCACACTAGGCAACAATTTTGATGTTTGTGTGAAACTTTGATATTTTGATGAAGTATTTCGTGAACTTTTGGGTAAATATTGCTATTGTGAAGTTTTAACATGTTAATATGCATGTTATGTTTGAATTTATAGCATGTTAATTATTTTTATAAAGAGTTTTGCATGATTTTGAAAAGTTAGAAAATGAAAGGTTCAAAATAGTTTCTGTTTTGGTGAAGTTGTAATCTTTTATTATGGAAAATTGATCTAATGGATTTGGTCTTCACATATGATTTTATTGAGGATTTTATCTATGTGTTAGGATTTTATTTTGGGAGAATATTGGTTTTTAT
The DNA here is from genome assembly GCF_018687715.1 of Carya illinoinensis. Lineage (NCBI taxonomy): Eukaryota > Viridiplantae > Streptophyta > Magnoliopsida > Fagales > Juglandaceae > Carya > Carya illinoinensis. Next base: position 39,201,259 of record NC_056754.1, read on the forward strand.
CTTTGGTGGAATGATTTTATACATGCAAGAGTTTGTTTAGAATCTAGAGGCCCTCGAGTATGAGTTATTTTTTATTGAAGTTTTTTTCCATGCGATGCTATATTTAATGTTTAGATCAAGTTCATACTTGAATATAAGATAAATGATTATATTTCTTAAAGGTTTATTGCATGAAAATTTGGGATCAAGTGATTTTGATCTAATAGTAAAAGCATGGTGTACTCAGTTTTGATGTTTTAGTGCAACCCAAGTTTGTAGCTTGCCTTTTTGTGATTTTGTTGTTTGATCAAGCATGATATCACTTAGGTTTGATTTATGAATATTTTAGGAGTATAAAAATGGAATTTAGGAGTCTTTGGAGTTGATTTGGAAAACGTTAGTCCAAGAACATTAAGGGTTTGTCATTTTTTACCTAAACTTGGTGTTTTGGCATTTTTGTTGATCTGAGGAGTTTAAGATTTTTGGGAAATGTGTATGTTTATGTCTTAGGAAGATTTTATTACATAGGTTATGATGTTTTAATGTTTTAAAAATTGGTTTAGGCATGTTAGTTCAATGATTTATCAAATTGCAAAAACAATCAAGATTTGGCCCTTTATATGAATCAGCTAAGGTGTAGTTTACATAGTGGTGTTGTGTTTTAAGTTTTTCTGATTGGATATTTGGATTTAGGAAAAATTTACATGAGGATTATAAATTTTGGTAAGATTTGGAGTTAGCATGCAAAACCCTTATTTTAAGGGTAAAATTATAATTTTCCACAACTAGAGGGGTAAATTTGTAATTTAGCCATAAGTCAGTATATTTGTATGTTTCTAAATATTTAGTGAGGTTTTCTAACCCTTAGAAATATCTCATTTTAGTTCATGATCTTTTTACCCCTGCTTAAGTTACGCAATGCTTTCTCTTTATGCGAAAAATATGTTAGCTTCTTACTTACTCTTAGTGTATTTAGTATGTGTTGTGGTAAGAAATCATTTTCATGTTTATTATGATTATTATAAATTGTTATAGTATGTTACGACATGTCATTTATTACAGTAGATGCTTATCTGTTACATGTCTTGATATGACATGTCATCTATCACATGTTCATTTTGCTATAAGCCATGCCATGTCACATATACTGAGTATGTCATGAAATATTTTTCAACCCATTGTTAATAAATCATGGTAATCCCATAAGATAAAACTAGACTATCATGGTAACTTCATGAGACAAGAACATCGTGTGAACTCCATGAGATAAGAACATCATGGCAACTACATGAGATGAAGACATCATGGTAACCCCATGAGACACTTTCATGTCATTTTTCAAGTACATGTCATTCCATTTGCCAAGTCATGTCATGCATATTCATGTTCATATCATGATGCATACATGCCAGTTTACTATCATGCATGCATACATATGCTGTTGGTAGCTTAGTAGCTTATTTGTTGAGATGTGTAAATAAATCTCACTCAGTAGTCTCATATGCTATTCCCTCCAGAATGACAAATGATGTATCAAGATCTAAAGGACCTATGCTCGGTCTATTGGATGAGGTTGAGTAGTCCGCAGTGAGATGACAATGAGGAGGAACTGATAAATTCTATTATCCACTTTTTGGACTTGATCTTAGACATCATAGCAAAGCTGAGTGACTAGCTCAGCAACTTAGTACAATATTTTTTTCAGACTATTTATGGAGTTATATCTCCAGTACTTATATTGTTACAGACCTATTGAACAAGTGTTGTAACCATTTTGGATATCTATCATTATGTGAAGTATGTTCAGTTTTTGGGATATAGTAGTTTTGGTACATTGTATTGTTCAAAGATAATAATTATCCAATGCAAATATTGCATACTGTTAAATGCATACTAGGTGCACTACATTTTTAACTGTTATGAATGGGAGTATGTAATCTTATTTTGCATGTTCCGATGCTTCAAGCTCCATCAAATCCCAAGCGGGATGTCTTTAGGTAAAACCCACATGTCTCTAGAAATTGTAGCAGAATGTAGGATTGGAATTTTGCTCTTTTATTAGTGCTTTGTTTAGGCTTGGATCTAAGATATTTAGGCTTGATTGAACTAAAGTGTTGGCATAGGAAAGCATGAGATCATTGGCCACAAAACAAAGGCAACATGACCCAATTATCTGGATCATGGAACAAAAATGAAAGTCTCGAATTAAGGAAGATAACAGTCTCAGATCACTTAGAAGAGTTAAGGTTTTAGAAATTTAAGACTTTAAGTTAAGATTCATATTAGGATTTGAAGTTGTAAGCTTTATAGGCTTAGCATATGAGTTTAATCATGCTTGAAGTTTTAGGGTTTATAAATACTAGGAGGGGAGCTTTGATTGAATCTACCATATAGATTGGGAGACATTTAGGTGACAATTTGACGAGATTTGAAGACGATGAACCTGAGAATTTTCCAAATCGGATCAGATTTGGAAAATTGATCCGATTTGGAAAATTGGGCCAACAAGAAATCCAGTCGAAGGGGGTAATCGAGAGAAGAAACACCCTACAATGGATAGAGGACATGACATGACGGAGCAAGAGCTATTCCAAATTCAACAGTAGCATCTATTGACAAGAGAATTAGGAAACATCGTTAGTCAGATCAGGGAAGGATCCAAAGTAGGGTTAGGAAGTCAGTTCTCCCCAGAATCGGTTATACAACAAAAGGCACTAGAATTTGAGTCTCTAGTGCAAGGGAACATGATGATGAAACAGTACACTATCCGCCCTCTAAGCTTCGAAGCAGTAACACTGCCGCTAGCAAGTGTTAGATGCCGACCACATACCCAATATGTGGAATGTGTGGTAGAAACCATGGAGATGAGTGTAGACTTACTTTAGGACTCTGTTTCAGGTGTGGCAAACTAGGCCATCTAATAAAAAAATATCCCAAAAGAAAGCTTGAAAGAATGGGATTGTTCCCAACAAGTTAGACACCGCTCATCTATCCATAATGCGAGAAGTGTGGCAAGAACCATACCAGAGATTGCTGAATCACTAAGGCAACTTGCTTCAAGTGTAGACAACCGAGCGATATGATAAGAGACTGCTGATGGTCAAATACAGAAGAAGCTGGGATCATCTTAGGCATATCTCTAGGCCCTTATATCAGCTTAGCTAAGATTAGTTTGACTTTGGTTAGTTCTAGTACAGCCTTGTGATTAACATTAGGCACTTCCAAATCCTCAAGTTTTTTAGCTTGTATACTGTTTGATTCAAGCACGTCACTATTTAAAGTAACTACGGCATCGCATGAGAGTTATGTTTGCAAGCCGAATTGTTACCCAAGAGGTAAGAGTAAATATTATCATTTGGTTGTAATTGAACCAGGTTTGGTTTAATTACTCGAGCTTCCTTGTCCCCAAAACTTTTCCTAAGCCATTAGATGTGGAATACGTTGTGAATACCTTTGTATTCTACTGATAACCAAACTCGATACGCTGCTAGGCCAACCCTTTCTATCACCTAATATGGTCCAATATATCTTGGGCTTAGCTTCCCTTTTAGTCCAAATCTCTTAACACCTTTCATTGGGGATACGTTGAGATAAACCCCATCATCGTCCTCAAAAGCTAGCTCTCTCCTTCTAGAGTTAGTGTAACTTTTCCATCTACATTGGGCGGTAGTCATCCTTACCCGTATGAGTTTGACTTGCTTTGTCGTTTCTTAAACTATCTTATGTCCAAGTAAATGGGCCTCCCTCACCTCATCCCAATAGATAAGTGATCTACATTTCTACCCATAAAGTCCCTTATAAGGGACTATCTGGATAGTCTCCTGATAGCTATTATTGTATGCAAACTCAATAAGGAGAACATGTTGCTCCTAGTGTCTCTTGAATTCCAATATACAATAATAATAGGCTAATTTGAAGAAACTCTTAAGGGGAACATGTTGCTCCCAGTGTCTCTTGGTAGTGCCAAAATAGGGATTGTAGTTAATTGCCTCTTCGGTTCCTCAAAGCTTTGCTCCCACCGCTAGTCCAGACGAACTTTACATCCATCCTGGTCAATGTCGTGTGAGGGCTTGATAACTTAGAAAATCCCTCCAAGAATCTACAATAATAATAGTCTAATTTGAAGAAACTCTTAATCTCTTGTATGGTGGTAGGTCGTTTCCAATCCATTACTACCTCCACTTTGCTAGGGTGTACCATGATTCCTTCCCCCGTTACTACGTGACCTAAAAATCTTACTTCTTCTAACCAAAACTCACACTTACTGAGTTTGGAGTACAGTTGGTGTTCTTGAAGGCTCATCAACACTATCATCAAGTGATCCCTATGTACTTCAGCATTTCAGGAATATATCAGGACGTCATCTATGAATACTACCACAAATAATTCCAAGAATGTTCAAAACACTCTATTCATAAGATGCATGAAAGCTACTGGGGCATTTGCCAACCTGAAAGGCATTACAATGAACTCGTAGTGACCGTTTCTGGTCCTAAAAGTCGTCTTAGCCAGCTCACTTTCCTTAATCCTCAGTTAATGGTATCTCAATCATGGAAAAGATTGGAGCTCCTTACAGTTGGTTGAATAGTTCATCTATTCTAGGTAGTGGGTACCTATTCTTGATGGTCACCTTATTCAACAACCGATATTTGATACACATTCTAAGGGTTCCATCATTCTTCTTCACAAACAGTATAAGTGCTTCCCAAGGCAAGGTACTAGGTCTAATGAATCCTTTTACCAATAACTCTTGTAGTTGACCCTTTAATTCCTTTAATTATGTTGGGGTCATTCTATAGGGTGCCCTATAAAATGTAACAGTTCCTAGTTCTAGTTCAATCGGAAATTCTATTTCCTTTGCAGGGGGCAAACTTGGCAATTCCTCAAAGATTCTAGGGAATTACCTTACTACTAGTATGTCCTACATTTCCTTATGCACTCTTTCCTCAAGGTCAAGTGCACTAGATAAGCCTCAACCTCAACCCCTTTTGCCAATTCTTTCCTAGCCTGCATTGAGGTGACAACCTCCGATAGGGTGCATAGTTTACTTCCCTTAAAGACCCTAGCTTCTATTCTTGGCACTTGAAAGGTTATACTCCTCAAATGACAATCTATGCTCACAAAGTACCAAAATAACCTAGCATACCAAGCACAATCAAGTCTGCTCTCACTGGTCCCTCTTTTCCAAAGAATCCTAGGTAGCAATGAGCCAAAAATCGCTCTTACTTACACTCCCTTCCTTCTTCTCTGCGGGTTCCTACCGACTGGACTTGCATATGATGGGAAAACATCTCGTATTGTTGTTCCATCATATCTGATATTCGATTTAGTACTCTAGCTAACACTTTCATCTCTTCCTTTGTCAGACATTCCTCCTTGAGGATCACTAGCGTTTGCTCTCCTCGCTGAGTTTTGGGTTTGCACCATTGTGAATTCTTGACACATAACCCAAGCCTATTGCGTACTATCCCACTTCACTGTCCTAAGCATAGATTAGCCTTAGTGCTAGAGTATACAACCTATCATGCTATATCTAAAACACCCCCACTCCCCACAGTTAAGAAATACGTCATTTTGTTTTTTTTTTTTTTTAAAACATGGGAGTCAGAGTGTTACTACTAAATCTAACTTAATTTTTTTTTTTGAAGGAATCGCCAAATACAAAGATTCCTTATAATAAATAGAGTCATTTTGTATCAACATATTGAAATCATAGATGAGAGTACACAGTAGCATTTATTAAATTTTCTCAAAATAGGTGCCATAAAAACCAAAACTTAAAATCTTTATACATGATCTAGGTCATTGTCATGCCTCCCTAGACTAAGTTATGTCCTGCGGCTCTACCTCCATAAATATTCTAACTTAGAGTGGTTAGAAACAAAAAAATAAACTAAAATGAGTCAATGACTCAATAAGAAACCCATCATAACATAAACACACTTAACATAAGGTTTTCATAAAATATTTCATGTTGAGAATTAAAAAGATGATTGTTTATAAATATGCTAATGACATGCATGAATTGAAATTTTTTTTGATATATTGACTAATCTGAATTATCTGATTAACCTAACTTGTCTTACTGGCCAACACACTTAACCCTATATGCAAGATTGTGCACCGGTCCCACATTCTGTGGCCACAAGAGGAACTATTGATCTGATCTGATAAAATACTAAGGTGGACCATGCTTGTGTCCATGGCTTGTACATTGACTCTGTCTGCATTGGCACCATACATCTGAATGACCATTTGATTTATTTGATTTATTTTATCTTTACCTTACACTTTATCTTATGAAAGATTACGTGTCTTATGCAACATGAGATGCATAATACATACATAACTATAATATGTGGAATGAAACATGATGAATGACGTGCTACCAAATATCATGACATGTATGGTACATAAATACTAGTTTCTAAATTATTGGCTTTAATAATATTATATATAATTAGCTAACATATACTAATCCATATTTATGATCAAGCTACTTACCTTGTAGTGTTGCTTTCTAAAATTTCATACACAAAATTTATCATGGTGCAATGGAGGGATGACAATGGTTATGAGTAGAAGGGAGGAAGAGACAATGGTGGTCTTCCCGTGTTTCATGGTGGGGGAGATGAGGCTATAGCATGTTGAAGGTAAAAGGAGAGCCAAAAAGGAAAAAAAAAAAAGGTCTAGGCTTAAAGCGATAGGTGCACATATAGTGCATGGGACTTTATTTATAGGATTTTATACTAAGCGAGTAATGGTATGGGTTAGGTTTAGAAATTTTAAGGTGAAGAGGATTCTAGAATTATAATCCTAGTGTGTTTGAAATTATAAACATATTCTAGTATTTCATTTAATGCCAAATTGGGAGTGACTAAAACTGTGTAGGGAACTTCAATCAATGATATTTTAAATTGATATAAATTTCTATTGGCCAATATTTAACTTCTAAAAGGAGTCTAAATCATTTAATAAATAATAAATGAGATTTAATATAGTTATTGAGCCTAATAAAAACTCCTAATCAACGTCAATAATTTATCACTCGAAGGCTTATCCAATCTAGCCCATTAAATATAAAAATTATGCCTAATAAAAATTATTAATATTCCAACGTTAGAATTATTGGACCGGATTGTTATAATATCCCTTTCTTGTAAGCACACACTGAAACTTGTTGCCTTGAGAATGCTACTCTACCTGGCTGCAATGAACTCGAAGACACTAGCACGTGATACTTCAAGGGATTCCACATCCTGACTATCAGGTAAGGCAAAGTACGATATCGTTCCACCTTACTCCTCACGAGGCATTCTCCTTCTTGTGTGATGTACGTGGTAACTCTTTGCAAAATGGTCTAAGGGAATTATTTCTCCTGTACAATGATGATAGACTTTCATTGACTCAACAGACACACACACACACAGGTATCCAAGCTCCACAAGATATCATCAGTAGTAGCAAAAAATAGTTAAATGAATAAAAAATGCTAAAAACATCATAAATCAACGAGTAAATATAGCTAGAAACATAAGACTGGAAATATTTATTTATGCTTGCAGAAACAGGAAAATAAGATTACAGAGATGATGCAATGTCTCTCACACACAACATTCACCCCTCATTATATCCATCACTGTTTTGGAAGCTAACCTACCTACCTAAGTTGGAAGTCTCCTTGTTATCTCCTTGCTTCTTTGGGATATATCAGCCAAATTCTCACATGGTGCCTGCATGCCTAAATGTTGAACGAGTTGCACTTGGTGTCTCTTGCTGCTGGTTCTTAAGACCATTGAAGTCTGTAACACCCCCAACCCCCACTTGGGATTGAACGGTGACTAAAGTTTCAGAACATGTAATATAAGGCTACATACCCTTTGTACATGATACTTAAGATGCAATGCACCTATTGAACTGGAAATATGCAGTATATCGCAACGAAAATCCTACTTAGGCCAATAAAATAAGACAAATATCATGGTACCAAAGCACATAAATCCTAAAATAGTAGTTTTCATAAAATCTTTCAAAGGACTTAATTGCTCCAAAAGAACTCCCAAAGCATGGGACCATCATTTCTAGTGTTAACAAAACAAACTATCCATCATCAAAAGGTCCTGTGAACCAAAACCAAAGTCCCATCCTCCATTAAACTCAAGAAGACTCCCTGGTCTACCAGGGGTCTGGCTCCAACAGCTCCAATTCCACAACGACCTCTTTTGCTTCGACAGTGGAGTCTCGGGCTTGCTTGAGGTATCCTAACACGAAGTTCATATCATCCTTAAATCGTAAAATTGTTTTAGGATGTAGAAGTAAAATCCAGACATTTGACTCATTAAGGGTCGCTAGAATTTTCTTGAGTCACTGAGCCATGACCTTAAGCAAGTCTAAAGTGAAGTGATGGCGAGCTTCCACGGTGAAGTCATCCTCCACTAATTCATTAATCCCATCCATACCTAAGGGTCTTACATACCTGTCACAACTTTTATCATTCCAGATAAGGAAATGGTAGTGAAAACTACCAAAGTGAAATTTCAAGAAATTTCAATAAGTATACAAATAACATGTAACAAATATCGTAAGCATATGAAAGCAAACCAAAATGAATGCATAGACATAAGCTTTTACTTATGCATTTAAGCTTTGAAAACACAACTTGTATCAGAACTTTTATAACTTTTTTCATAAAACATATTTTCATCATTTCATTCTTGTATATTTTAAACATACATATGAGCTTAAGTTCTTGTTCATATAACATAGCATAGCATGTCTTAGAGCTCAAGGCCTTAATTTTTGACTTTAACATATAGTTGGATACCTCATGGCTCCTTTATGCACCTTGACCTTATGAACCATTCGAGGTTCACCGACTATACTTCATCGACCCAAGGGTTACCACTCCAGTTTAATCACTCTTGAGTGGACAGATGAGTTCCACTAGGGCATTCACCCGTCATAGCATTTGGGGTCGTGACAAAACTTTAAAAGACTCTTTCTTTTTAGAAAAGTTTCACAAAACCCAATGTATACAAATGCTGAGACTCAATCATAACCATACATCAAGAAATCATGCACAACCATATACATTTTGCGTTACTGCTTGAAAATATTAGAACATGTGACCATATTCTTAAGCATAAATTCTAAGGCATTTGATCAATAAGCAAGAAGCAAACATTCACAACTTCACATGTATTATGCAATGGCCGAAACGTACAATCACTAGCATACATGAGAATTAGTTTTTTGCCTTTAAAAATTTAGTCACATCATTCTAACCCTTCATTTATGGTCATAGTTGAGACCTATCATTCTTGAATATACATTACACCAATTTTCATGAACATGTGAGGAGTATGTGAGTGCATGGTGGCCGAAAAGTCCATCTCTTCCCAAGGAGATCTTTCTTCCACCAATGTCTTGGACATTGTGTAATTGGTCTAGGTGGCAAAATGCCCAAACTCTCTTGCCCTAGTCATCCATCTCAAGTGGTCTTTTACTTGATTGTTCTAGAATCCTTGTAGGAGTGTAGGCCTTCTCATCCCAAGTAAGATTTTGCCCTTTTCCAAGACAATACTCTTCACCTTCAATTTGCATGCATGACACATGGCAAAACCAAATCATCTTCTCCGTGGTTGCCATGCATGCCCTTCAGCTTCCCTTAGGTTCCAACTTCTATAGCCTCTTCAATTGCCTTATAGAATCTCTCTGCTATAGTGACAAGTGTCACCATACAATCACCTTACAAGAAAGCCTTCTTGCATGCATGACACGGCAAGAAGGGATTCATTCCCTAAGTTAGGCGCGTGCCCTAATACCAATGGGCTTCAAAACCCTAATTCCACTACAAGGCCAAATTCATCATGGGCTTGGACCTTCCTCAAGATCTTGTGTACCTTCTATTCCAATCTAATCTCTCAATGGGTTACTCCTCCTTGCTTGGCCCAAAATAACAATATACTTTTAAATCAATAAGAGGCTAAGATAAAATCTTGGTTGTCATAGAGTGCTTCTCATCTAAGAGTGATGGATGGTTAATTGTAAAAAACTAAGGATAGTGATTGAGAAAAGAAGCAAAATAGAGAGACAACTATGAAAAATATTAATTAGTGATAAATTTGAAATTTCTTCAGAAGCCCATAAGCTGGGTTAAATAGTTTCAAAATCCAAAATTATGAGAACTTTTCCAAAAAGAAAAAATCCAAGTTATTGCATGAAAATTAAATACGTAAGTAAATAAGACTCTTACCAAAAATTGGGTAAAACTCAAAATCAGAATCAGTTCCAAAACTTGAAAGAGAATATTTCCTAAGAAAAACAAAATCAACGTAAGTAGATGACCTAGGAAAAAATAAACTGGAATTGCCCAATTCAATGAAGATTAAGCTTTTCTTGTCATATTTGCACTCATTCATCTTCCTAAGGTAGTTCAACACGATCAACATAGAATCCAGACCGTATCCCTGCATCAGTTTGGGTTTGCATCACCTCCTTAGAGCCTTATCATCCTCTATTGCAAGCTCCAAGAACCCACAACTCTATAGCCGCTGCTATTCACACTTTTGGACCATCTACATAGCCACTCCTCACCTCTCGGGGTCCAGCCTCTCTCTCCTAGTATAAACTCTATCTCTTCCTCTTTATCTTACACATGGTAGAATGATGGTTAAATGGATGTGAATGAGGGTTAAGGGGCATGATCATTTATGTATGTGTGTGGTTTATGGATTGAAATGCATTAGATGTATGAAATACGTACATATATAGTTGGACAGATTGTGTATGATTATGTAGAAGATGTTTTCATGCATAAATGTGTAATATTTAAGCAACAAGGCTAGCTTAAGATTTTACATTTATGCTTGGTCTAGGATTTTGTTATGCACTTGGATGCAAGTGAAAGGAAGCTTGGTTGAATGTGTGAAGTTTTTAGGGTTGCCGCACATACACACTTACACCATGAGAAAACATCGCAGCAACCCCATGAAGCACCCCCACCCTAGAATGTTACTTCCCCCATGGATGAGTAAGCCACAAACTCACGTCAAATCCCCATGGCCATTGAACTCAATCATGAAAGCTCACTGCCTCATGTATAACTAGCCTTGCTACACTTCCAAGCTCCATTGCAAGCTGGCATTGCCCTCCTATTCACAGGTCATGCAACTCAACAACGTTCAACACCCTCATGGAATCAAGTCCCATTAGAAGCAACAGATCAAACCTTGCCACTGTAGAAACAACCCCAAGCTATGGTCCATCCTTCTACGATTGCACCCCATACAAGGAAAACCACCAAAGACTGGTCAGGGCTACATGTAGCCCTTACCTATGCCGCCAACCTCCAAGAGAATCCAAGAGAGGAAGCCAGCTCCACCCAAAGCCTCTTTACCAAGGTCATCGTAGCACCTCAAGCCTCAAGCCACCCTCAAATACCTCAGTTTTACCCAATCGTATGTCCCTTGTTGCAATCTAGCTCTACCTCACGATGTGAAATAGCTCACTATTTAATGTAAAAACCCACCAACGATGGCCAAAGAACTAGAAGTCGCAACTCCCTACACTTTCATAGCCAGCGTAAAAAGGTCAAGAAGCTGGCTCACATTATATACTTCCTTCCTCGTTGCTCCTCATACTCTCTCAGTATAGCCTCTGTGGCTTCCTCGACTCCCACATATAAAAAGGCAAAAATTGTGACAGCAGGATGATGACAACATAGGTCATGCACCCTAATCAATCAGTGCTTGGTGTGTGAACAAGTAATAAGTGTACAGTAATAATCGCAGGGGAGAGTAAAATATAGTCGACTAAGTACCAAAATTTTAAAACAGAACCACGAAAGTAAAAGATCCTTAAATAGGTTTTACATTTATTTAGCAAAATATAATACAAACCCAAAACACATAGGCACAAGGGAAATAAATCTCATAACCAACAAGCAACCACAAATCACTCCTCTGGTAGAGCCCATCCCTTAGGCTCAATGTCAACCTCTGCATCAAAATTTACAATTCCATAAAACAGAACCGTAGGGTAAGAATACCACGTGAGATCATGAGTCTCACTAAGTAACCAACCAAACAATCCACAAGATAAAAACATATTGAAACAACCAACATGTATGCATGCACATGCTGAAGCATGCATGAGACCAAGACCATCATTTTTCTCCAAAATAACATTTTTTCAATGCACAACAAAAATCCCATTTGGCCTAAAAAAAGTCCATTAATTACCATATACCATTTTTCCAGAAAATGGCCCAAACATAAATCCACCTTTTTTCCAGAAAATGGTCCTTGTATCTATTTAATCATAAACCGTCATTTTCTCAGAAAATGGCTCAACATATCCATTCATTCAGTCATTGTAGAAGGAAATCACAGGTGGGACTTACCACCGTCCCTATTACTGGCACTTTAGGTGAGAATCGCAGGTAGGACTTACAACCATCCCTATAATTTACACTATAGGTGGGAATCACAAGTAGGACTTACCACCATCCCTATAGTTCATTTTTCCTTTCTTTCATTCTTTTCAATCCATTCGTTACGCATGCACTCAAAATCCTTTCTTAACACATGTGACATGAAAATGCATGCAATAGTAATGAACGTCATGACACAATACTCAACAGATAAAGAATACCCAATCATAGCCCAACTCCACAAATAGACCCATCCTCCAATCCAACCCAAAATCCACACTCCTCAAACCTAAGGCCTGGCACAACCAAACAGATTGTAAAAAAATATTTTAGCGCAAAAATATATTCAAATCTCATTAAATTCTTTGAAAAATTACTTACAATGGCAGAAGGAAATTCTGGAAGATCAAGGGTGACACCAAAAGTGACTAAGCAATGGTGAAGCAGTGATTTTACAAAGACTGGTTGTGGGTATTGAAATAAGAGAAATCAAGGGGGAGCTACGGGGAGGCTTGGACTAGGCATGGAGGAGCTCAAGGAGGTCTATGGAGCTAATGATGGTGGCTTGGAGCCGCAGGTGGCAGCACATGGCAGATCTGGCCGTGTGACAGAGGGAGCCCGTGAGAGAGTGAGAAGGCATGGGAGGGGCTATGGGCTTTGGGTCAAGGGGAGGAGGAAGGGGTGTTCATGGTGACGTCGTGGTGGTGCTCAGTGGGGCTAGAGACTGGCGGCAACAGCGCATGGTGGAGAAACTGAGTGGGTAAACCCATTCTGGAAAGAGAGAGGGGACTTGCATGTGAGGGCTGGATCAGACTATGGGCTGCTAGGTTCGGTGTAGGGAACCGTCGCCAATGTACTACAAAAGCTGGGCTTGGGTGGCATAGTGGTGAGATGTGGAGGAAAGTAGAGGTGTACAGGAACCAAGTAAACCTACCGGAAACCGATCAGACCAGCTGCTAGAGCACAGAACCGGTCGGCCGGCAGTGGAAAATAAGTAGAACCTAAATCAGCCAGTTCGGTCTCAGTTCGATCCAATGAAAAATCGCTAAACCGGCTGATCGATTCTACCAATTTTTTTTTTTTTTGTCATTTTATACCTATACAAAAACGATGACATTTCACTTAAATGAGTGAAACGGCATTGTTTTGGGCCTGGACTTTAGAGAGAGAGAGAAAGAGAAACAAAAAAAGGTGCCCTCCCCTCCCCTCCCCCTTCCTCCATTTCATTCTCTCTCTCTCTCTCTCTCTCTCTAGGCGTCGTCACCACCCATTTCCCTCTACCCTTCCAAATTCCTCCAATGACGGTGCAACCACAACACATGTAGCAATGGAGCAACCACCTCCCCTCCTCCTTCACGTTGCTTGAAACTTGGCCTGAGATCTCTCCTCTCAATCTTTGTCGTTCACTAGTTCACTTTCATGCTAAAGCCAGCTTTCTTGTTCACCTAGTCCTCTCTTAATTTGTTATGCATTTGTTATTTTGTTGTAGATATATGAAAATTTGTTGTATTTTGGTTGATTTCATTTGAAGTTTTGAATTTGTAATGTGAAATTTTGGGGATGGGTACAAACCGACAGACCGACTGTGGAACTGATTGGTACCGGCCATAAGAAACCAACGGTTTTCTCTATCCTTGCCAACCGGTTTGGGTCGGCACCACCCCATTTATAAGCTATTAGTGCGGTTTTGGCTTTTGACCAAAATCACACCAATAGTGTCGATTTTCAAGCCTAGAGGAGAGGGAGAGAAACCCGTGGGTTTCGGGCTGGCTACAATGAGAGGAGAGAGGTTGTGGGGTTGGAGATCAACATAGGGGACGTTGCCAACATGAGCTGCGTCGGTGGTGGTGGCAATGCGGCTGGGTCACGGCGAGCCACTGGCTGAAGGAGTGGATTGGTTAGGGGGCTTTCTGTCGGGTGCAAGGGAGAGGAGGAGAGAGGGAAAGAAAGGAAATGGGGAAGAAAAGAAAGGGACCTGGGTTTTAATCCAAACTCTTCATCTTAGGGTCTTAAAACAGATTAAATGGTGAGAAAATAAACATAGAGTTAACTAACTTAAAATAAGTAAAAAAAAACAAATAAAACACAACAACTTAGTAACAATAAAATAAAATAGTAAAAAACAACATAAAAAATAATTTGAAATAAAGAGCCGATAAAAAATAGACAATAATTAATAACAAGAAAAAGCACAATAAATTAAATTTCACAACTCAAGCAGTAAAAATGATAAAATACCATAAAAATAATAATAATAATTGACTTAAAATAAAGGAATCGATAAAATAATTTGTGAAATACCAATTAAAAACACAAGGAAATGATGGATGTCATAGCCTCCATCAACCAAATTTGTGATGACCAGTTTTTACGTGTATTTTTACTGAATGAGTGTTTTTAATTTAATTAATATAGTAGTTATTTTATTTTAAATTATTGTATTTTAAATTGGTTTTATTTTATTTGATGTGGTGTTTAATTTATTTTAGTCTCTTTATGTTTTTGAAATCATTTTCGGCGGATCAGTTTTTGATTTCCAGAAGTGAGGACTGGACCTCATTTCTTTTCCCTCATCTTTTCTTTTTCCCTTTTTCTTTTTTCTTTTCTTTTTCTTTCCCTTTTTCCTTTTTCTTTCTTTTTCTTTCTTTCTTCTTCCTCCTTCTTTCTGTGCGTGTGCGAGCCGTTTCTTCCCTCTTCCCGTCGCCGGTCTGTTGCCAGCCCAGAACCGGTCTGCTGGCCGACATGGCCGTCACCATCCCCACCAAAAAATCTCCCTCCGGCCGGTGATCACCCCCCACCAATTTCCAACTCCATCCATGCCGCTGATCACCTCCTACAGCCCCTTCTTTCTGCACGATTTTGAGCCGTTTCTGGGGCCGTCGCTCCACCTCCAGCCACCATCTCTTCACCACTTCTTCCTCTACCTCTTGCCATCCTAACCCACCCAATTTCAGCCCCAATCTGTTGCCGGAGCAGCTCCCACGAGCTCAACTCCGTTCAACCCCTTTTGACGCTTCCACCGCCGTTT
The DNA here is from genome assembly GCF_018687715.1 of Carya illinoinensis. Lineage (NCBI taxonomy): Eukaryota > Viridiplantae > Streptophyta > Magnoliopsida > Fagales > Juglandaceae > Carya > Carya illinoinensis. Next base: position 39,216,699 of record NC_056754.1, read on the forward strand.
CCACTGCCACCCATGGCCAAAACTCGCTTCCTTTAACTTCATAAACATCTCTAGACCATTCTCTATTAATTTCGTATCTTGGTTTGTCCCCGTTCGAAAGTGGGTAATTTATTACCCACGGCCACAGTGTAAAATACACTGTTACGTTGTTTTTTCTCCGCCGTTTGCAATGTCACGAGCTTTCAAAAAATACCTTATAGTGCTGTAAGTATTATCCAAACTCTATTTTAGATTTAAATATATTTTTGCTCTTACAATAAATTATTGGACTGGTTGGTTGATTCTGGACTGAGTCCGAGGAGTTCGGGGGTCAGATGGATTGAGGACGGAGTTGTTTGGTTGATGTTGATATTTGCTTGAGATATTTGTGCCTTGATGTTTGCATTGTATAATGCACGCATGTTCATGTTTAAAAAGGGAAAACCAGGTTTTTGTGTAGTTGCATGCATGTACATGTGTTTGTAAAATGAAAACTTGGCTTGTAAGCGGGAAATGATTTATGGTATATGTGAATGGTTAGATCGACTGGTTCGAGTCAAAGGCACGTGTAGGGATGGTGGTAAGCAGGGACAGTGGTAGAATCCCGCCTGTGATTCTCGCCTACGGTGCACGCATAGGGATGGTGGTAAGCAGGGACGGTGGTAGAATCCCGCCTGTGATTCCCGCCTACGGTGCACGCGTAGGGACGTTGGCGAGCAGGGATGGTGGTAGAGTCCCGCCTGTGATTCCTGCCTACAGTGCTCTGATGGTCTGATTTTTGGGCCATTATCGGGGATAATGGCGAGGTTATGTTTAAAGGATATGTTTTGGGCCAAAATGGGATTTTGGCGTGCGTGCAAAAATGTGATTTTATGGAATATGTGCATTTGCATTCTTTCATGCATATTGTTTGAGTTTTAATGTATTTTTATCTTGTGGCATTTGGATCTTTACTTACCTGCGGCACCATTTTTGGTACCGTAGATTTTGGTGCAGAGATCGAGGAGGAGGAGGAGGCTGAGCCTGAGAAGGCGGCTCCACCGGAGTTTTGATTTGGAAGTTATGCTTTGTAGTTTGGTTTGAAACAATATTTGTATCTCGTAATATTTTATTATGTATGTTTTGAATGGCTTTGTATTAAACAATAAAAATTCTGGTACTTAGTTTATGACTTTGCTATCCGCTGCGTGTTTCTTCGTGCACATTTGTTGCTTATACACACACTTGGCACTTGGCGATAGGATGGTGACCCGTGATGTCACCATCCGGACTTCTCAATTTTCCCGTATCCGTACGTGGGGATTTAGGGCCGTCACAGGTGGTATCAGAGCAGTTTGGCTCTGGATAAAACCACATGTCCCGTAGGTAGTACCAAAATGTTTTTTAAAGTTGTGTTTTAAAATTTATTTTAAGTAAAGGTGCTATTTGATTTTTTTTGAATTTATTTGAGCTAGTTTGCTTGTATTTATTTATTTAGTTATGTTATTGCATGCTGGTTTCTTTTGTTTCTTGTTATGTGGTTTGGTTTTGATTTTTGGTTTTATGTTATTGGTTTTAATTGTTTTCTTAAAGGGGGTCAAAGGTTGTGTTGTGGCAGGAAAATGGTTAGGCCAAGAAAATCTACTCAAGTGCCTCGGGATGATACGTCGAGGGATGATGCTATAGCCCAAGCAATAAGGCAGATGACTGAGTTCATGCAGCAGAATTTTAGGTCCCAACAAGGAGGGCCTTGGCCACAACAAGGAGGGCTTTGGCCACAACAAGGAGGGCCTTGGCTACAAGGAGGGCTTAGTGGAGTGGTGCAAGCTGGATGCACATATGAGCGCTTTCTAGCGCATAGAACTCCACCCTTCACAGGAGAAGAGGATCCACTTCGGGATGGAAAGTGGGTCAGAGACTTAGAAAGAACTTTTGAGGTATGTGGTTGCACTGAGGCGCAACAAGTACTCTATGCCAGCTATCTGTTGCAAGGCACCGCTTCTGAGTGGTGAGATACCAAGAGAGTAGTGCTGGAGTCAGAATTGGGGTCTTTTGCCGCTGTGACCTGGCAATGCTTCAAGAAAGAATTTAATGATCGATTCTTTCCCGCTTCTGTAAGGAGGCAAAAAGTAAGAGAGTTCTCAAGCGTGGTCCAGGGGTGTATGACCGTGGAACAGTACGCCTGAAGATTTATAGAGCTTGGGCGATTTGCTCCCCACCTCATCGCCACGGAGGAGATGCAGGCCAAGCATTTCCAAGAGGGTCTGCGTCCTGATATACGCAGAATGGTAGTCTACCACCGGATTGCCACTTTCCAGGAATTGGTTGACTTAGCCACTCTTGCAGAGCGAGAGGTTAATTTGAGTATGGGCTCCCCTCCAGGACAAAAGAGGCGGAGTTTTACTGGTGAAGGAAGTAGTTCAGGTTCACCTCAGAAGTTTGTTCAGCGGACTAGGACTCGACCACTAGCAGCCTCGGGAGTGCGTATGGGAGGACGAGTGCCAGTTTGTGAAAGATGTAATAGAGCTCACGGAGGCGGGTGTCGTCTGGGTAGTAACCAATGTTTTGAATACGGTCAGATAGGGCATCTTGCTCGTGAGTGCCCTAGTCGAGTTCAAGACAGCCGTGGAGCTTGTTGCAGTGGTAGAACTAATCAGAGGCAATTACCTCGGCTCGAATGTACGCAGTGACTCCTGGTACCGTTGGAGGTGAGGTTACTGATTGAGCTGAAATATTGCATAGTTTAGCTATTTAAAACCAATGTATTTTAAATTCTTTGTGACACTATTATTGGTTTTAGATAGAAAAATAGTTAATAAGCATAAATACGAGTTGTAATTTTTAATTGATTAATATCATGTTTATGCTTAATTTTATAACTAGGATTTAATGGGACAATATTTCCTCACATATATAGTCTATTTTTGATAATCTATTTTTCTTTTAATTTATTTTTTGAGTGTTATTTCTTTCTTCTTATTTTCAGCTTAAATAAAATTCAAATGGGATTCGATTGGAACTTTTGACCATATTAGTTGAGAGGAATGAAGAGAAGGAAGGAAGTACTTGACAGCTAAAAAATAAGACACAAAATGAAGATGACTTCTTTCTTATCTTGATTGTTCATAAACACATGCGATGAAGAAAATGTTTTGCGGTGGACAAATACATGCAAAGTCAAAGTCTAAAAAGAGGGCTGAAACCAAGTAAAGGACATAGAGGTGGGTGGTATGGATGTATACGGTAAAAGTGAAAAGAGAAAAAAAAGAAGCTGTTGAATTTTTGGTGGAGTGTGAGAGGCGGCAACAACTTGTTATTTAGCTTGACTTTTACGTTGATAAGAGGTGAAGACTGAAAGTAGCTTTCCTTTCAGTGCTGAAAACGTGGGATGGCGAGTAGAGTGAAGATGGAGGGGGGGGGCTTCCCCTCCTGGCTGGAGTGAGACTGGCTGGGGGAGGGAAGACGTGGAGAGAGAGAAGAGGTGAGTAGATAGGAGGATTTGCTGAGAGTGAGGGGTACATGGGGTGTTGAGAGAATTGGAGAGGTAAGAAGATGCAGGTGAGAGAGAGATTTGATTGAAAGGAAAGAAAGGAAGGTAGGGACGTTAAAGTTGAGTAGGAGAATTGAGGAAGTCGGTTCTCTTGAGTTTTCATTGAGGAGAGTCAGTCAGAGGTTGGGGTTGATGTAGAGAGTCGGTGCTGCTTTTGAAGAGTTAGTCGGTGCATGAATTTTCTGGAGCTGGATGATACGTGCAGCGTTGGAGTCAATTGGGATTATTAGATTTAAGGGGGTGTCGGTCAGTTTGTGATATTTGGCTGGGTAGAGGGAGACGTGTAAGGAGCTTCCAGATTTTCTTTGGGTTGATGTGAAAAGAAGTTGATGTGGGGGATGGATTTGAAGGGAGCCGGCTAGAGTAATTTAATTGGATGGGATTTATTTTGGTGGAGAGAGGAACATGAGGAGATTGGTGCTTGAGTTTAACGTGGAGTTGAAGTGGTTGGAGTTTTATTCTTTTTAGGCTTCTTCATGTTTTTCGTTTGGCATCTGGGGGCTGTAGCTTCTTTTCGATGAATTTCTTTTAGTTTATTTTTACTTTTTATAGTCCAGCAACGGCGTGAGTTTTATTCTCTCGACGTCGGTTGGGTTTCAGATTTTATTACTTTCAAGTTATTTTCATT